>NW_027140389.1:0-304716 GCF_036365525.1 Heterodontus francisci
TAGGAAAGATCCAGCAGAGGTGGTGGCACAGTGGTATACAGTAGGGAGGGAGTTGCCCTGGGAGTCCTCAACATCGACTCCGGACCTCATGAAGTCCCATGGCATCAGGTTAAATATGGGCAAGGTAACCTCCTACTGATTATCAGCTACAGCCCTCCCTCAGCTGATGACTCAGTACTCCTCCATGTTGAACACCACTTGGAGGAAGCACTAAGGGTGGCAAGGGCACAAAATGTACTCTGGGTGGGGGACTTCAATGTCCATCACCATGCGTGGCGCGGTAGCACCACTACTGACAGAGCTGGCCGAGTCCTAAAGGACATGGTTGCTAGAATGGGTCTGCGGCAGGTGGTGGGGGAACCAACACGAGAGAGGAACATACTCGACCTCGGCCTCACCAATCTGCCTGCCGCGGATGCATCTGTCCATGACAGTATTGGTAGGAGTGACCACCGCACAGTCCTTGTGGAGACGAAGTCCCACCTTCACATTGAGGACGCCGTCCATCGTGTTGTGTGGCGCTATCACCGTTCTGAATCGGATAGATTTCCAACGGATCTAGTAATGCCAAACTGGGCATCCATGAGGCACTGTGGGCCATCAGCAGCAGCAGAATTGTACTCAACCACAATCTGTAACTGCATGGCCCGGCATATCCCCCACTCTACCATTACCATCAAGCCAGGAGACCAACCCAGGTTCAATGAAGATTGTAGGAGGGCATACCAGGAGCAGCACCAAGCATACCTCTAAATGAGGTGTCAACCTGGTGAAGCTACAACCCAGGACTACTTGCATGCCAAACTGCGGAACCAGAATGCGGTAGACAGAGCTAAGCGATCCCATAACCAATGGATCAGATCTAAGCTCTGCAGTCCTGCCACATCCAGCCATGAATGGTGGTGGACAATTAAACAACTAACTGGAGGAGGTGGCTCCACAAATATCCCCATCCTCAATGATGGGGGAGCCCAGTCCATCAGTGTGAAAGATAAGGCTGAAGCATTTGCAACAATCTTCAGCCAGAAGTACCGAGTTGATGATCCATCTCGGACTCCTCCTGTAGTCCCCAGCCTCACAGATGCCAAACTTCAGCCAATTCGATTCACTCCACGTGATATCAAGAAAGTACTGAAGGCACTGGATACTGCAAAAGCTACGGGCCCTGACAATATTCCGGCAATAGTACTGAAGACCTGTACTCCAGGACTTGCCGCGCCCCTAGCCAAGCTGTTCCAGTACAGCTACAACACTGGAATCTACCCTGCAATGTGGAAAATTGCCCAGGTATGTCCTGTACACAAAAAGCAGGACAAATCCAACCCGGCCAAATACCGCCCAATTAGCCTACTCTCAATCAACAGTAAAGTGATGGAAGGTGTCATCAACAGTGCCATCAAGCGGCTCTTGCTGAGCAGCAACCTGCTCAGTGATGCTCAGTTTGGGTTCCGCCAGGGCCACTCAGCTCCTCACCTCATTACAGCCTTGGTTCAAACATGGACAAAAGAGCTGAACTCTAGAGGTGAGGTGAGAGTGACTGCCCTTGACATCAAGGCAGCATTTGACCAAGTATGGCATCAAGGAGCCCTAGCAAAACTGAGGTAAATGGGAATCAGGGGGAAAACCCTCCGCTGGCTGGAGTCATACCTAGCACAAAGGAAGATGGTTGTGGTTGTTGGAGGTTAATCATCTGAGCTCCAGGGCATCACTGCAGGAATACCTCAGGGTAGTGTCCGAGGCCCAACCATCTTCAGCTGCTTCATCAATGACCTTCCTTCAATCATAAGGTCAGAAGTGGGGATGTTCGCTAATGATTGCACAATGTTCACCATTCGCAACTCCGCAGATCCTGAAGCAGTCTGTGTAGAAATGCAGCAAGACCTGGACAATATCCAGGCTTGGGCTGATAAGTGGCAAATAACATTCACGCAAGTGCCAGGCAATGACCATCTCCAACAAAAGAGAATCTAAACATCTCCCCTTGACATTCAACGGCATTACCATCGCTGAATCCCCCACTATCAACATCCCAGGGGCTACCATTGACCAGAAACTGAACTGGAGTAACCATATAAATACCGTGGCTACAAGAGCAGGTCAGAGGCTAGGAATCCTGAGGCGAGTAACTCACCTCCTGACTCACCAAAGCCTGTCCACAATCTACAAGGCACAAGTCAGGAGTGTGATGGAATACTCTCCACTTGCCTGGATGGGTGCAGCTCCAACAGCACTCAGGAAGCTCGACACCATCCAGGACAAAGCAGCCCGCTTGATTGATACCCCATCTACAAGCATTCACTCCCTCCACCACCGACGCACAGTGGCAGGAGTTTGTACCATCCACAAGATGCACTGTAGCAATGCACCAAGGCTCCTTCGACAGCACCTTCCAAACCCGCGACCTCTACCAACTGGAAGGACAAGGGCAGCAAATACATGGGAACACCACCGCCTGCAAGCTCCCCTCCAAGTCACACATCATCCTGACTTGGAAGTATATCACTGTCGCTGGGTCAAAATCCTGGAACTCCCTTCCTAACAGCACTGTGGTTATACCTACCCCACATGAGTGCAGCGGTTCAAGAAGGCAGCTCACCACCACCTTATCGAGGGCAATTAGGGATGGGCAATAAATGCTGGCCTGGCCAGCGACGCCAACATCCCGTGAATGAGTAAAAACAAAGAAAAAAATTAAATTAATCCACATTCTAAAGATGTCCTTTTTAATTCCAGGAGAAGGAATTTCTATGATTGTGAGGTTTGTCTGGAAGAAACGTTCGATCTTGTTTATTCCATGCACTGTAGATGAAGTGAAGCGTGCAGGTGAGCAGGTGAAGACTTGGGTGTTCTGTTGACACACAAAATTATTCATAGAGGTTTCACCATTGAACAAACTGACTCTGAGAACAGAATCATTGACCGTTGGGCAGGTGAAAACAATGCAGGTGCAGAAAGTTAGGAATAAATCTTATGTGAGAAGTAGCATTCAGTAACAGTTTGCAGCGTTTGAGTACTCCAGACAGATAGAGAAGGAATAAAGGAGCAGGTAGAACGAAACCGAGGGAAAGAGATTAGTAGAAGGAAAGAGAAAGAGAATGAAGCAGCAGTTTAAATTATTCGCTATCATAAAGTGCTGGAATGTCCAGAACAATTAGTGAGAGAAACTGTGAGTTGAAGTTGTCTGCTGTCAGATTGTGTTCATTTTCCTGTTGGATTTGATCCTCTGTGTTGATTTCTATCAGATCCTCATTTTGTTTTGTCGGAAGTTCCTATTCCTTACTTAGTGACTGAATAAACAGAAGAGAATCAGTTCTTCACTGATGGTAATTCATTATTTAAATACTGCACTTTAAAATCTCTGTGACTGCTGACTTCAATAAAGAGCGAGGCTGACATCAGAAATATATTTAAATGTATATTCAGTTGCCTGTACAAAATAAATATATTGGGAATATTGTATAAACAATGAACTGCTCTCCAAAACCAATAACCACATGGATTAGTGTTTGAATGTATTATTGAGTTGTGTCACTGGGATCTATTGATTTGATTTCCTCTAACACTCTGCTGCAGTCTCTCCCTGTGAATCTCAGCCTCTACTCTCACTATATTGAATCCTCAATCTCCTCATCCATTGCTTCAGTTTATCCACTTTCCCAAACCATCTGCTTCAGTATCCCCCCCAACATATCCTTTTCCTCCTCTCCCTCCCAATTTCACTCGCTGGCTCCACCCTCCAGCTGCCTCGTCCAACCTGATAGGAATATAGGAAAATAGGAGCAGGAGCAGACCATTCAGCCCTGCAAGCCTGCTCTGCAGTTCTAGTTAATGGCTGATAGTCAAATTCGGCACTGCACTTTTCAGCATTTTCCCATTTGGTAACAGTCCCCTGTCCGTTCTGTGAACCCAGAGCAACAAACCAGATGTACATCCAGCTCTCCACAAACCTTCCCAACCAACAGTCTGGAGACAAATTCCCAATTAACCCATTGGATTCCATCTCTGTAAAATGCCTTCTCATTTCCCCATTAGCACTGCATGCTCACTCATTACTTCCAGTAGATCCAGTGCTGACTTTATTCATTTTCTGTATCAATTTCCCAATGCATTATTAAGAATTGTGTTTTCAAAAATGTCACTGTGGCAAAGCACTGCCCAGGTCAATGAATCAGCTTTCACTGTTCGATGCAGCAACAAAGCTGGAAATTTCAGCCAAGAACCTGTCAAACTGCTGCTTTGTCTATAGGTCTGATCAGTAATTTATCTGCTTTCTTTTCTCTCTCTTCCAGTTAACTTGGTGGCGGTTGTGATCCTGTCCCGAGGAAAGTGCGATCTGTCCAAATGTGTCACTGTCTACCTGGTGGGAATGGCAGTGTCTGATCTCCTGGTCGTTATCACTGATCCCATATTGAATTGGATTGTTTCATTTTATTTCCCATATTCATTGCTGAGAATTACTCCTGTGTGTTCACTAATTCGCGTTCTGCTTAACTCAGCCACTGTTGTTTCTGTCTGGCTCACAGTCGCTTTCACCTTTGATCGATGTGTGGCCATTTGTTGTGAGAAGCTGAAAACAAAATATTGCAGCGAGAAAACGGCGGCTGTAGTTGTGGGAACCGTGAGTGTGCTGGGTTGTTTCGAGTCTCTCCCCTGGTACTTTACACGGGAACAATATCACATTATTGACAATGTTCCATTGGGTTGCCGTTATAAACCGAGCTTCTATACTTCCCCCATATGGGGGGCATTTGAATTGTTTGACCTCATTTTAACACCTTGTGGCCTGGTATTTCTGATGTTTCTGCTCAATGTTTTGACTGTCAGACGGATTTTATTCTCCAGTAGAGTCCGCAGGGGATTCCGAGTCCACAGCAATGGAGAGAATCACAAGGACACAGAGATGGAGAAACGCAGAAAATCAATTATTTTACTCTTCAGTATATCCGGCAGTTTTATACTGTTATGGATGACCTGGGTTGTGTTTATCATTTATAGGCGAATTGCAGATGTACAGTATTATTCTTCTCACACTGACCCTCTTTTTATCATAGATCGCACATCAATGATGCTGCAGATTCTCAGTTCCTGCACCAACACATGTATTTACACTGTGACCCAGACTAAATTCAGACAGGAGATGAAGAAGGGGGTGAAATACCCTCTCAATCTCATTGTTAAATTAGTGAAATCATAGAAAGACTGAAGGGTTTCAAATACTGGAACTAAATCCCATTTCATATTCCATTCCATACAGTCACCAAAGGGCAGAAAGTGCACTTTATATTCACAGCACTGAGACCTGAATTGAATTTAAGTCTAATTCTGAGATGATAATGTTACTGATAATCTGACCTATTGAGGCAGCACTTGCATTGCAGAAGATTCAGGAATTGTTACGCAAAAATATCGTTGTTGCAAATCACAGCTGGACTCAAGTAAGCCCACCCAGGAGCCAGAGCAAAATGGACAAAGCTGCAAATCAGAGTTGTTGTGAGATGGTGAGAGGGGCAGAAACTGCAGAGAGAAAGGGACATCAGCATATAGAGATGTTGAGGGGGGAGGGGCCGAAACAGCAGTTTAACAGGGACACCAGCAGATGGACATGGTGACAGGGGACAGTAACTGCAGTGAGACAGGGAAGCCAGCAAATGGACATGGTGAGAGAGGGAATGTTACTGCAGTGAGACAGAGACATCAGCAGATGCAGATGGTGAGAGGGGGCGGCAAATGCAGTGAGACAGGGACACCAGCAGATGGAGAAGGTGAGAGAGGATAGTACCTGCAGTGAGACAGGGACACCAGCAGATGGCGAAGGTGAGACAGGACAGTACCTGTAGTGAGACAGGGACACCAGCAGATGGCGATGGTGAGAAGGCAGAAACTGCAGTGAGATAGCGACACCAGCAGATGGAGATGCTGAGCCATTGCTGATGGGGAGATCCTGTGTTCGAGAGTTTAAAAGCTTCCACAAGTTTGAGGAATTTACTTTATGTAAACTTGAGGTGTTGACTAAAATAAATTCAATGCCACTTTTGTTAAATGGCTATTTTTCAAACTATGCGAACACTTGTAACATTAAACTCGTTCCTGTTTGGAAAATTATTTTGAGTGATTAAAGGTAATGTAGAAATATAACAACAGAATCAACAATCATTTATAAATCAAAACTCTCTTAATAAGCTGTGTTGGGTTCTTCATCACGAACGTCATGACAATCTTTCTTTTTCTGGTCTCTTTCTTTGCTGGTATCTTCTCGACAATAACTGAGTGGAATTGAAGTTTTGATCCAATTGTCTTTTGAAAATAAATATTGAACCTGCTTTCAGAAACCTGTCAGAAAGTGAATACTTGACCATAACTATTCCCTGCCTATTTGTTTCTTCCCTCTTCTAGCGTAAACAGTCTCTCCTCATATCTCCAAATTGAGGGAAAGATTAGGAATGCAATTCATTTCTCCAGGACAGAAGCTGCAGAGGAGCTGGAACCTCCTGAATTTCGACAAGTGATGAACAAAAATCCCTCTGAATCTCCCAGGAGAGCAGAGAAAAGAAACAATCAGGAAGCAAAGAGAAACATGTGGCACTGTATTGCAGCAGCAAAAACTCTTTGTCAGAATGTGGAGCTCGTTTTTGCTGAGCTTTATATAAACTGGAGATGAAATGTGAAAGATCTTTAATACAATTTGTGTTAAATGGTCATTTTCCAGCTTTGTAAACCCTTGTAACATTAAGCTGGTAATTGCGAAAATCGTATTTTCCCCAAAGATTACAGGGTAATGCATAAATACAGCAGCATTAAATAAAGTAGAAACAATCATTGACAAATATATCTGTAAATATGGGCCAGAACTGTTGTGTGAGATGTCACCAGTTGTAAAATTTCTCTTGGCTGCATCATTAACCAGGCTCCAGTTTCAGGCTTTGTCACCCAGTGAATTGAAAATCCGAATAAAAGCTGCCTGTTCATACCACATTCAAACTGACCTCTCCAGCAAAAACTCTTTGCCAGAATTTCAAACTAACTGAAGTGAGACATTTTCAGTCATGTTCTGAACTTTCTGTAAACTGCAGATGAAAAATGAAAGACATTTAATACAATTTGTGTTCAGTGTATTCACACCTAATCTGTACTAATGCTTTGTCTTTCAACACACCATTAACATATTGTTTGCCTTTTCTCCGTGACCTTTTGGTCAGCTATGTGGCCCGTTCCAATCTGCACCTTCTCCTCTGTTATCTCTTGCCCCACCCCCACCTCACTTGTTTATAATCTGTGACTTTTCTAATATTTGTCAGTTCCGAAGAAGGGTCACTGACCCGAAACGTTAACTCTGCTTCTCTTTCCACAGATGCTGAGTGATTCCAGTATTTCTTGTTTTTGACACAGTCTTCTTTTCTGTATATGAAAATGAAGTTGACAATGACACATATATATTTATTATTTTCCTCTCTGGTTAAAGCTCTTGCCTGAGAATTCCATGTGCCAAAAAGAAATCTCCCTCTGCATCATCACAGCTGCAGCGTCCGACAATCTTCTCCTTGACAATAGGAGAAATTAAATTGATTCAAACAAAGCAAAGCATTTTTGAACACAATAAAATGCAGCAAGAGCCCGGGGCTCTTACTCTCACTCACTGACATAAAACAATCTCTTAGTGACTCCCTATCTTACAAACACATCCCACGATACAAAGCCAGAGAATGGGAAGTGATTGGAATGCAAGACAGGGTTTTAGGAGCTGTGTACCTGCCCATTGTCCTGTTAATCCAGCCAGCTCTGAGCAGAGACATGACAAGGGGTTGATTCCTGATGACCTGCACACTTTTAACTCCAAACCCCATTGTGGAAAACATTGCTGAAATTTACAGACAGACATTTGCAGCAACCGGCTCAAGTCTGTTCCCAGACACTGTGAAATTTTCTCTTTAAACTGAGATGAATATGCCATCACTTAATCTCTGCCCTAGCATTTAACTTACCTAACAATCAAGACAACCTCAAGGGTGGGAGATGTGGTTGTTGGGGGTGGAGGGGTGGTGGGGGATTCTCTACAGATGCTGGGAGCTGGGCAGTGACTGAAGACTGCAGACCCCGCAGAGCCTGTGTGTCTCCCTCTGTGTTTATCCTGTAATTTCCAGCTCTCTCTCTCTCTCTCTCTCTCCCTCTATTTCTCTGTGTGTCTCTACGTCTGTTTCTGCCTCATCATAAAAACACACAAACACTGGTGATCCCCACCACCTCTGCCATAGAAAGAATAGAGAGAGCAATCCACATTCCAATCGCTGAAAATCTCAATTCAAATTGCCCCCCCGCCAGGTGATACGTTTCACTGTCAAATTCAGGCCACAACTTCAAACACCAGCATTATTCAGGAATTATACTGGCTTCAAGCTCAGGACATTAATTCCAGTCCTTCAGGAGAGCTTTACACACAATGAATTCACTTTTAAAATGTAGTCACTGTTACAATACAGCGAATTCTGCAGGCACGCTGCGCACAGAAAGATCCCAGAAATGGTTGCACTTCAGAATTCAGTGCACCAAGGTTTTGAGTTTGGATTTCTTTCTCTCTCTCTCTCTCTCTCTCTCTCTCTCTCTCTCTCTCTCTCTCTCTCTCTCTCTCTCTCTCTTTCTCCATATTTCTCTGCCTTCCCTCCCTCACCCACACTCCGCCTCTCTCTCTCTCTCTGCGTTTAACCTGCCACCTCCAGCTGTTTCTCAGTCTCCCTCTTTTTCTCTCCATCTGTTTCTGCCTCAGTATTGTAATGTAGGAATTGATGCTGGGAATGTATGTACAGCAGGATATCACGATGTGATACCAGCCAGATATCCCGTCACAGTCCTCAGAAACTGTTAAACTCCATCTTTAAACTTATAACAAGCCTTTATACGATTTCTCGTTTAGCTCTTTTAATTATTGTCCCACGGGAGCAGTTAACACTCAATGAATTAATTTTAAAAGTGGTCGTCATTGTTGCAATGCAGGAAATCTGCAGGCAATTTGTGCACAGCAAGATTCCATGGTCAGCAATATGATAATATGCGGATCATCTGTTTTGAGTGATGTAAGTTTAGAGATCCCAGAGAGAAGAACATTCCTACCGTTCGGAAATATCAAACACCCCTCTCCCTGTCTTTCTGCTGCTACCTCCCACGCCCCTTCCACATGTGTTTCTTTTTCTCTCGATATCGGATTCAATCTGGATTGAAACGTCCTCTGAAGTGTTTCTGTCACCGTTTAAAATAACCACACGTCACATTGTTTCACCGTTTGATTAAATGTTAAAATAGAAAGAGTGCGGGTGAAAGAAAAGCTGAGGGAGATGGAGAGAAAACTCAGAGAAATCCACACTCAGACCATCAGGAAGCTGTATTTTAAAATGTCCTTAGTGTTGTCATGTAGGAAATGCTGCAGGGCACCAGATGCACAGCAAGATCCCACAAGTGGCAATGTGATAATAGTCAGATTTCCCCTCAGTCCCCAGCAAGGGTGAAACTCCCTCTTTAAACTGGGAATGAGCTGCTGATTCTGTCGCACCATTTCAAATAATGACAAACAGCATTGCTGTGAGGGGCATGTTTTTATTTATTCAAGATTTGAATGGAGAAGGCGAGTTTGATACAGATAAAGAGAAAGCATGGCATGGGGGGATGGGGCGGTGCATGAATAGAGACATGGGGAAAGAATGTGGAGACAGAGAGAAAGCTAACCTCAGAACTACAATAAAATGAATTAAAATGGACACCGTGCATCTTATTTAACTGTAAGTTTCATAGCATTGGCCAACACGCCAGCAAACAGACATGGCTGGAAGGATCAGGTGGCAAATGGGACTCCCTTCTGGGCTGCTCCTTTAACCCCAGGCTTTTAACTTCTTTAAAACTCCAGGGCCCCAATCCGACAGGAGATGGTTAACCCTGAGCCCCAGAAAGGGAATGAAACCTCGGGCTAATAAACAGACAGAACTCACGTGGGCCCACTGTGAGCAGCCTGTGGACAAGGCCTCAGTCCGTCCCCTCTAGAGGAAGACCCTGTCCAAGTATTCCTCGTCCCAAATTTTCCCTCTTTTCATCTTCCCGATGCAGTTTTCAGAATGAAAATTCCGAAGGCAAGAAGGAGAAAGAGAAAATAGATTAAAATGCATTGTTCAACAAAATAACACAGAAAAAGCCCAGGAATTCCCCTCAGTGACAGAGACAATCTCAGCAACACCCAAATACAAACAAATCCACAGTCAATGAACCAGAGGCTAAAAGGGTTCAGCCAGTTACTGTCACCAGCGTGTGTCTATGTGTCTGTCTCCTTATCGCTCTTCGTGTCTCTGTATCTCTCGCTCTCTGTTCCTAGCTCAGTCGCCCCATGTCCCTCTCTCTTGCTCTCTCTCTGTCCATATCGTCTTTCCCCCTCTATTGCATGTATAATCAACATTGAAATGAGCTTTGAAGTATTTCTGTCTCTCCATTTAAAACGGCAACAAATCACACTGCAATGTGTGTTTGTAACTAGTAAAGGGTTAAATAGAGAGACAGAGGGAAAGAAAGCTGGAGAGAGACAGAAATAAATCTAAACTCAGAACTTCAGTAAAATGAATTGAAATGTATCGGAAGCATTTGACACTAAATGAATGGATTGTTAAAGTGTTCGTCACTGTTACAATGTTGGAAACACTACAGGCCATTGGTGCAAAGCAAGATCCAATAAACAGCAGTGTGATAACAGCCGGCGGCCCCCCACTCCCCCTTTGAATCCCTCCATGTTTCACTAACTCCCCTGCGTCTCTCTCCCTCCTGTTACTCTCATTGAGAGAGAAAGGTGGAGAGAGTGAAAGAGAGAGAGAGGGAAATCCACTCTCAGAACCTCACTCTCAATTCAATTAGTTGCTGCACATTTAATTTAACTCTGAAATTCATGGCACTGTCCAAAACACCAGCATTATTTGGGAATTATAACTGCTTCAAACTCAGATCTTTAACTCCAGGCTTTCAGGATAGCTTTACACACAATAAATTAACTTCTAAAATGTAGTCACTGTTGCATTGCGGGGAATTCTGCAAGCAAGCTGTGCAGAGCAAGATTCCACAGGCAGCAATGTGATAGTATATAGATAATCTGTGTATTGATGTTATTTGAGAGATCCCAGAGAGAGGAACATTCCTGCAGTGTGAAAATCACAAACACCCCTCTCCTTGTCTTTCTCCTGTTCCACCTCCTCCTCCACCCCACCCCGAGAGCGGGAGTAATTCTGCATCTATAAAATTCTGGTACTGTGTGTGATTGTAAGATTGATTCTGTATCTGTCTTTCTCAGTAACTGTGTGAGTGTGGGATTCACTTTCTATCTGACCGTTCCAGCTACTGGTTTGAGTGTGGTATCTGGAAATATAGGTTCAAATTCCACAACAGCATGTCATAAAGCTGAAATTAAAAAGCTAGTCTAAAAAATTGAGAATTATAATAAAAAGAAAAATCTGGTTCACTAATGTCCGACAGGGAAGAAATCTGCTCTCCTTGCCTAATTAGCAGGCAATGCAGGCTGAGACATAGAATTTAAAAAAAATCACTAAACTAGCACCGGACCAGTAAGTATAAAATCCTTAACTTGGGGATTCATGGCCTACATCCAGGGAGAGGACTCGGAGGGTGAAGTTCCAGACCGGTAAGTATAAAAAACTTACCTCGGGGATTCGCCGCCTACATGCCACACAACACGATGGAGGGTATCCTCAATGTGAAGGTGGGACTTCGTCTCCACAAAGACTGTGCGGTGGACACTCCTACCAATTTTGTCATGACAGATGAATTTGCGGCAGGAAGATTGTTGAGGCAAAGTTCAAGAAATCTTTTTCTTCTTGTTTCTTCCCTCACCACCTGCTGCAGACCTAGTCTATCAGCTATGTCCTTTATGACTCGGCCAGCTCGGTCAGTAGTGGTACTACCGACCCACTGTTGGTGATGGACATTGAAGTCCCCCTCCCAGAGTACATTCTGCGCTCTGGCCGCCCTCAGTGTTTTCTCCAAGTGGTGTTCAACATGGAGGAGTACTGACTCATCAGCTGAAAGAGGGCGGTAGATGGTAATCAGCAGAAGGTTTCCTTTCCCATGTTTGAGCTGCTGCCATGAGACTTCATGGGGCCCCGAGGCGATTTTCAGCACTCCCAGGGCAGCTCCCTCCCGACTGTGTACCACTGTGCTGCCATCACTGCTGGTCTTATCTTTGCGGTGGGACAGGACATACCGAGGAATGGTGATGCCAGTGTCCGGGACATTGTTCTGATGAAGGTTCACAGAGCTGAAAAGTTAACTCTGCTTCTCTCTCCACAGATGCTGCCAGACCTGCTGAGTATTTCCAGAATTTCTTGTTTGTATTTAAGATTTACAGCATCTGCAATATTCTGCTTTTATTTGATTACCAAAATCTAATATATCGGCTCAAACTTATCCACCCATCAAACTAAATCAGTTTCACAGAGTGACACAGCTCATCATACGAATATAGAATCTAAACTAAAACAGCACTTTAATCTAAAACTGTCCCTCAACTAATACTGTCTCTCAAATTAATACCGACAATAATGGAATGTAAAAGCTCAGACTGATACAATATCCAGACCTTCCAATACACAGACCTTCCAATACCCTTAGCAACAAAATGAGACATTCATTGGCATTGACTGCTAAGATTCTCTGGGAAGTCATGATGTGTGCAAATATAAAGTCCACGACTTCGCGGTGAGATTTTTGACTCTGAACACACCGTGGATGTTTCTGCCATTTAGTATGGAAGGAACCACATCATTGACATGGGCTATGTGTACCCCAATATAATTAGACCTCTCCATTAGCGACGCCATACCTGAGTGGGAATAGGTTACATTTGGAGCTTAATTGGAATGGCTGCTTTGCAATAAACTTCTCTCATAAAATCACATAATATTGGAATGCTTCTGGCACAAGAGGTCATTCAATCAATCATGTCCACCAGAGAAATCCCGTCACTGCTTTCCCGTGTTTTTTTTAACTCATAGCTCTGCCTTCCTTTTTGCATTTTGACAATGATCCAATCCAGTTTTGAAAGGCACAGTTTAATCTGCATACATCAGATACCAATAGTACCCTCTTGGCTCGCCAGACTTGTATCCATGTTAATTTCTTACCCCCTACCCTTGAGCTTTTATTATCTGCATTTACCTTTGATGTGACACCTTGGCAAATGCCTTCTGGAAATTTAAGTACAATGCATCCACAGTTTCCCTTTTAGCCACAGCACATGTTGCTTCCTCAAAGAACTCTAATATGTTGGTTAAACATGTTTTCTCTTTCACAAAAGCATGTTGACTTTGCCTGATTACCTTGAACTTTTCTAAGTATCCTGTTCTAAGGACTATAAGAAAAGCTTGGAACATCTTCTCTATGACAGATTTTAAGCTAACTAGCCTGTAGTTTCCTGCATTCTGTCTCCCTCCGTTTTTGAATAAAGGAGTTACATTCGCTATTTTCCAATCTAACGGAACGTACCCGGAATCCAGGAATTTTGGGAAATTGTCCCCAATATTATCGCCGTACATTTCTGACAAACACCCGTTATTTTTTCCTTTATACTTCATCCTACCCTGCGATTGTTGTTGGGGGCCTGTGCACCGTTCCCACAAGTGGCTGCTTGTCACCATTGTTTCTTTTGTCAATTGCCTGAATTTGGTATCTTCTGGCTTTTGATTCTTCCAGCAATGGGAACAGTTTCTCTGTATTTTCAAATTTATTTTCAAATGTAGCAAGGACATAAAACTGGGTGGGAATGTGAGTTGCGAGGAAGATGCAATGTGTTTTCAAGGGGATTTGTATTGATTGAGTTACAAACTCCTCTAAATGATATCTTGCTTTAAAGGTGTGCAAAGTGAACCCGACCCCAGTCTGAATGCCGAAGCTGGAAGTCCGACATGACCCGGCAGGAACATGACACGTGTCGTCGGATGCAGTCAGGGTCGTGTCCGGCAGCAGGCCTTACCATCAGTACAGGGCTAAAAGCCTGCTACCCGATGACACTTATTGGGTTCAGTTCGCGTCATGTCGAACTTCCGGTTCCGGCATTCGGGCTCGGTTGGGTTTCCTTTGCACACCTTTACCTTGCTTTCTATTGGCAGCTTTTTTAAAATTGACACTGAAGTGTGAGCAGCCTAGTTATTCCAAAGTACCATTCATTCAAGATTTCTCCCCAGCTATTCACTGGCCAAATTTAAGGAGAAAATCGCTCTCTTCACATAGCTCCCGCTTTCCTGCTTGTCTAATGTCTCCTTCAACTACAGCTCCTTCTGGTCCCTAACTAACTTTCATCGATCTGGTTCCATTCCACTTGTATAGTCTCACGTTCCAATCCACTTCTCGCCCACTGGTACTTTTCTCGTTCACCTTTCTCTTGTTCCCTTTTAACTCTCCTCTTCCATTTATTTCTACCCCCTTCTCCCAGTTTCCATTGTCCCTCCCCTTTCAAACTCCCTTTCTATCTTTCTTTCTCACGCACCATCCCACATATCTTATCACACTTCTCATTCTCCCCACCATCGCGCATATCATTCTGCCTAAACTCCCACATGCTCCACTACCTCTCTGCTCCTGGTTCTGTTCACGCTCTACTCAGTCATCACCCAGCTCCCCATCGCCATATCCGTCCTATTTCGCATCTCATCACACATCAAACATGTCTACTGTTTTCTGTAGTTCCAAAATACAAGAGTTCGTACATTCAGGAGAATTAGTAAAATACAAAAACAACGGGGAGAATGCATGAACATTGCAAGTCTGGTCGGATATCTTTTGGAACCTAAACAAGAGACATTAATCTCACCAAACAATTAAATAAAACTAGCAATCTCTTCTCTGACCATTTACCCATTTAAACTAGACAGCATCAATTAACCTACCGGTAATATTTGGCTTGGTGTAATTTGCCATGCACCGTATCTACAACAGAAAAAAAAAATCTGTATCATAAACCTGCCTATCAGGAGTTATTAGTTGCTTTTTGAGACGAAATCCATTGATCAATTTCAGCCTAGTCTGCATGTGTTTTATAAGATCATGATGGCCCATGAATACTGGGATTGAACCTATAGTTATTGTGGATCTTTCGGCTTCTGATTGGGTTTTGGGACACTCATAGTACTTCTGACTCCTCATTTAATCCAGGGACTGCGAACCAGAATATCCCAGGCTTTATAACTTTCACGAGCCCAGTCCTTTGCCTTGCCTCACAAGTGGCTGCCAGGAATTCTCCTGAGTCTCCTTTCAAATACCTTCACTGATGAATGCAAAATTCCCTCATCTTCATAAGTTCAGTCTCTCCAGAGCATGTGAGCCCTTGTGTAGGTCCAAGCCTCTCGCCCTTTTCACTGCCAAGATAATGTCCCCATCCCAGTGCTCGAGCCAGCTGTGTAGCAGCCTGCAATTTCGCCCCGCAGCCCTGATGCACAACACTTTCTTCTATCCCAACCCAGTGCTGTGTCCCCTTTATTTTAATTCACGGTGCATTCCAAATCATTGTCCTAAAACATCTGCCCACATCTTACAGTGTCAGATCTGATTTTTTGTTAGTCATTTTGTTCCTCCTCTGAGTCAGCTGCTTCTCTGTTCAAGACTAATTCCACAGGCCTGAGAAAATATTTGAACCTGAAACTTTACTGCATTACTGAGGCAGTCCTGCGTTTTTGGAGACCCTTCACCTTGGATTTTTATGCAGTCGACCAGTTTGGCACAGGGCAGGAATCCAATCAAGTGTGGGTCCTATTTGTCAGTGAACAATAACGCATAGCATTATTTGAAGATGAGCAGAAAGTACCATCCTTGAAGGCAGCAAACTTAATCGTGAAAATAAAATCACGAAAACATATTCGCTTTCAGTTCCTAGCAATTTTGCTCCTTATAGCCTTTCGCACATTGACAGCCAGAAAATGAACAACCAAAAATATGTTTTATATTTTAGCTCAGCAGAATTGATTCTTGAAAGTAGAAACAGAACAGCTATAACCCCAGTGTTAAACCATTCCGCATGCAATGAAAATCTATTTTCGTTCGGAATTATTATTATTATTATTATTATTATTATTATTATTATCATGACTGTTATTTTCAATTCTATTATATGCAACGACAGCACAAAAAGGACTTTTACTTAAATTTGAATAACAAGATGTTCCCACCAACCCCTGAACTCTCGGTATCAGTTTCAAACTTGTGGACAGATTACCCGAGTAGGGGATCGAGGACCAAGAGGTACAGTCTCAGAATACGAGGTAGGCCATTGAGGAATGAGATGAAAAGGAATGTTTTAACTCGGGGTGGTGAATCTTTGGAATTCTCTACCAAAGAGGCGTGCAGAGGGTCAGTCATTGAGCATGTTCAGAAGAGAGATCAATAGATTTCTAGATATTAAAAACGAAGGCGATATCGGGATAGTGCAAGAAAGCAGTTGAAGCCAAGTCATTAAATATATTCTAGAAAGAGCTAGATATACTTCTTAGGGCTAAAGAGATCAACAGATATGGGGAGAAAGCGGGAACAGGGTATTGAGTTTGGATGATCGGCCATCATCAAGTTGAACGGTGGTGCAGGCTTGAGGGGCTGAATGGCCTGTTCCTCCTGCTGTTGCCGATATTTCTGTCACACCCCCCCCCCCCAGCTCTGCTCGTGCCGTGAGACGAATATGGACAGAACCTGTAAAATAAGTTGGCAAAACGTAAGGAAGCTATTATAACACCTTCAAACAGGGACAGTTTTGGCAACAAGCCGATCCCCCATGTCCAAGAAGATAATTGATGACGAAATTAATGAGTACAAAATTATGAAGGACCCAGATATAGTAGACAGGAAAACCTGATTCCCCTAGCAGAGAGTTCAATTACCAGTGGGCACGGATTTAAGGTGATTGGTAGAAGGATTAGTGGGGACATGAGAAACATAGAAAAATAGGAGCAGGAGTAGGCCACTCGGCCCTTCGAGTCTGCGCCGCCATTCAATACGATCATGGCTGCACGTCGAAACTCAATACCCTGTTCCCTCTTTCCCCCTTTCGCCCTGAGAACTATAATTAACTCGTTCTTGAATATATTTAATGGTTTGGCCTCATATGCTTTCTGTGGTAGAGAATTCCACGGATCCACCAATCTCTGGGTGAAGAAATCCCTCCTCATCGCAGTTCTAAATCCCTTATCCTTTGACTGTGACCCCTAGTCCAGGACTCACCCGCCATCGGTAACATCCTTCCTGCATCTCGTCTGTCCAGTCCTGTTAGAATTTTCTACGTTTCTATGAGATCCCCTCTCATTCCTCTAAACTCTAGCGAATACAAGCCGAATCGACCCAATCACTCTTCATACGTCAATCCTGCCATCACAGGAATCAGTCTGGTTAAACTTCGCTGCACTCCCTCCATAGCAACAACATCCATCCTCAGATAACGAGACCAAAACTGCACACAATACTCCAGATGAGGAAAAGCTTTTCACCCATTGCGTGGTAGGTGTCCGGAATTCAATTGCAGGAATGGTGGAGGAGGCAGAATCCCTGAATTATTTTCAAACGTACCTGGACATGCACTTGAAGTAACCTGCAAAGTTCTGGAAGAGGTGCGGGAAGATGGAATGAGATTGCACAGCAAGTTTTTCAGGCAGCATGGACACAATGGGCTGAATAGCCTCCTTCTGTGCTGTAATTTGTCTATGGTTCTATGAATCTAACCACTTGATGCTGTGGGAGGCACGGTGGGGCAGTGGTTAGCACCGCAGCCTCATAGCTCCACTGACCCGGGACCAATCCTAGGTATTGTCTGTTCGGAGTTTGCAAGTTCTCCCTGTGACTGCGTGGGTTTCCACCGGGTGCTCTGGTTTCCTTCTGCAGCCAAAAACTTGCAGGTTGATAGGTAAATTGGCCATTGTAAATTGCTCCTGGTGTAGGTAGGTGGTAGGAGAATGGTGGGGATGTGGTCGGAAATGTGGTATTAATGTAGGATTAGTATAAATGGTTGGCACAGACTCGGTGGGCCGAAGGGCTTCTTTCAGTGTTGCATGACTATAACTAAGTGAACTCTTCTATTAGGAGGAAAACTGACAATATTTGCAATGTGTCCAACAGAGGAGTGAGTGTGTTCCCAAACTAAATGTCCAAGAAGAATTAATAAAGGTTTTCAAAGCACTGCTTTCTTACATGGCTAAAAGATTGTCTATCTAGCCGAGCTCTCAGGTAGTGGAATGGTTCTGGAAAACCGATTCCGTACTGTGAGGAACACAGTAGTTTCTCTATAATGCAGAAGATGGGCATAGAATATTTGCAGCGTCACAGCTATATTTTGTTGGTGTAGAATTGTAAAAATCATGTAGCAGATATAATCGACCCGATGCGGTAACAGGTGTGTCCGAAACTGGCTCCCCATTCAGACACATCGCTGCCCCACATGCACGCCCCACTTCAAAACCATATTATTTGGCTTATGATTAATCCCCCCTTACTGTATTCAAAGACGTTCACAGATTCGATCTTTCACAGAATCACAAAATTGTTACAGTGCAGGATGAGGCCATTCGGCCCATCGTGTATCTTTGCTGTCATTACTCCACAACCCTCCAAATCCATCAGTCTAACTGGACTGTGATCAATTTGTGGACGTGCCAACATTTCATGCAATTGGGTATCCAAAATTATTTGATTACAATATTTCAATGAGGTGGGCCATGTGGATCAGGTTTCAGTAGGAGAGCATTTAGGGGAAAGTAATAATTGTATCATAAGGTTTAGGCTGACTATGGAAAAGGATAAGTAGCAATCCAGGGTAAGAATAATTAACTGGGGGAAGGTCAACCTCAATCGGGTAAGAATGGAGCTGGGGCGAATAAATTGGAGTCAAAAGCAGGCAGGAAAACCGATAGATGAACACTGGGCTACCTTCAAAGTACGGATATTACGGGCACAGCCAAGGTGTATTCCCTCAAAATGGAAAGATAAGGCAAACAAATCCAGAGCTCCCGAGATGACAAAAGGTAGAGATTAAGATAAGGAAGCAAAAGTGTGCTTATGACAGATACCGGGTAGAAAATACAGTTGAGAACCATGCTGAATATAGAATGTCCACAGGGGAAGTGAAAAAGCAAATAAGAGAAGCAACGAGAGAGCATGAAGAGAGACTGGCAGCTGGCATTAAAGGAAATCCCACAGTTTTCTATAGGCATATAAATATTAAAATAGTGTAAAAGGTGGAGAGGGTCCGAGTGGAGACCAGAAAGGGAATTTACATCTGGAGGCAGAGGGAATAGATGATGTATTAAATGAATACTTTGCATCTGTCTTTACCAAGGAAGAAGATGCAATCCAGGCAATGTTGAAAGAGGAGGTAAGTGAAACACGAGAGGGGTTTAAAGTTGAACAAGAGGGCGTATTAGATAAGCTGTCTGTAACTAAAATTGATAAAGCACCAGGGTCGGATGAGAGGCATCCAAGAAAACTGAGGGATGAAGTCTGGCTCTGGTATAAAATTAAAACCCGACCCGGGCCCGAGTCCTTTAATTTCTTTTCATGCCTAACCCACCCGAAAATATCAAACATACTTTTGAAACAGAAAAAAAAAGTAGCTTAAAAAGAAAATACCACTTGCTAATGGGAACGGCAATTCGTAGTGCAATTGGGAAATCTAATTGAGTAGTACTGTGTCAGAGAGTTCACAAACTCTGCTAGGGTGCCTAAGGTAGACAAGATAAATCAACAAGCGGGAGAAAGAGCCGCCCACATTACTCTTGCATTAGCAGACAGTTCAGGAACCCAGACATGGTGCTGTCAGACAGCATAACCAACTTTGGTCTGTTTTATATCCTCTGCTACTGACTTCTTCGTCCACAATATTGAGGAAGGAGGTACTTGAAGCATTTATTGCATTCAGACACCTGGACAATTTGCGTATACATAGAGGGAAATTTCTGCCTTATAAATTTATGGAAATAACACAGGATGTCTAGCTAGTCCATCAAGACTGTCCCACACCAAGATAGCTGGACCATCATGGCGGAACACTTCTTCTCCCTCCGTAACTCGCAGCTACATCTACCAGGAGTGGCAAAAAACATAAAAACCCTTGACCAATGTGGGGACAAAGCTCAGTAAATTTCCTTTCCAATACCCTGCTGCGCTGGTATTCGAAAACCTGTCCAGGTGATTGGATGGACCAAGTGTTACCTGTAATGAAACTTACCTCCTATATGAGCAATCTTTCTCACAGTCAGGAAGTGATCGAGTTCCCTCTTGAAGCCGCTGAGAAGGTTAGCACCCACCACACCAGCTGACAATGTATTCCAGAGGCTCTACATTATCTTTTTCAGCAAAGCCTTTGACAAGGTCCCACATGGGAGACTTATCAAGAAAGCAAATGCACATGGGGTACAGGCGAACTTGATAAGGTGGATTCCAAATTGGCTTAGCTGTAGGAGGAGGAAAGTGGTGACAGACAGCTGTTTTAGTAACTGGAAACCAGTATCCAGTGGCGTAACACAGGGATCTGTGCTGGGTCTCCTACTGTTTGTCATTTATATAAACGACATAGATGACTATATGGGGTGCAGGATCAGTAAGTTCGCGGATGACACAAAAATTGGCCGAGTAGTTAACAGTGAGGTTGAGTGTCTTGGGTTACAGGAAGATATAGACGGATTGGTCAAGGGGGCAGAAAAATGGGAGATGGAATTTAACGCGAAAAAGTAAGAGACCTCGGAAGGGGTACTGTGACATGGAAGTCTTCAATTGATGGCCTAACACTGGGAAGTTCCAAGGAACAAAGGGACCTCGCCATGTTTGCCCATAGAACTCTGAAGGCAGAAGGGCAGGTTAATAGGGTGGGGAAAAAGGCAAATGAGACTCTTGGCTTTAACAATGGAGGCATAGATTACAAAAGCAGGGAGGTCATGTTGGAGTTGTACAGAACTTTGATAAGGCCACAGCTGGAGAACTGTGTGCAATTCTGGTCGCCACATTATAGGAAGGATGTGATTGCACCGGAAGGGTTGCAGAGGCGATTCACCAAGATATTGCCTGGGACGGAAAATGTCATCTATGAAGAGAGGCTTGGGTTGTTTTCGCTGGAGTGGAGAAGACTGAGGATGACCTGATCGAAGTGTACAAGATTATGAGGGGCATGCACAGGGTGGATATGGAGTAGCTGTTCCCCTTAGTTGAAGGGTCAGTTACCAGGGGACACAAGTTTAACGTGAGGGGCGGGAGGTTTAAGGTGGATTTGAGGAAGAACCTTTTTACCCAGAGGGTGGTGGCAGTCTGGAATGCCCTGCCTGGGAGGGTGCGTTGAGGTGGGTTGTCTCATATCCTTTAAAATGTACCTGGATGAGCACTTGGCAGGTCATACCATTCAAGGCTATGGGCCAAGTGCTTGCAAATGGGATTTAGTGGACAGGTCAGGTGCCTTTAATGAGTCGGTGCAGACTCGATGGGCCGAAGGGCCTCTTCTGCACTGCATAGTTCTGTGATTCTGTTTCTCTATTCCAGGAAAAGAAACATCTAATATCCTGTCTATTCCTATTATTCCCATGTTTAGTGGTTTGATATATATATATATTTATATAAATTAACTTAAACTCATAGATGGTTTTCTCTCTGCAATGTTACTTGTCTGCTACTGTGAAACAATCAGTTGTCAACTAATGGGACAAAGGCTTGCTTTTGAAAAGCAATCAACATTACTTCTACAGCCATGATAGCTTGTTTCAAATGATCCACGTTTCATGGGAAAACATTGCATTAATAACGCTCTACTGTTTAATGTCTTCAAAATGGTTTTGACATGAAGCGAAGCAGCTGTTGAGCGATGTACATCTGGAAAGGTGCCACATTATGATTGAAAGCGAGTGTCATTAATCACATCAATGGATCTTGTGGTCAACATACACTAGGAATATTGAAAGAGCCAAAACACAAGATCCAACTTACTTCATTATCATTACTGAGTTGGTGAGAGATTAACTTTTGGAGCATAGAAAAGTACAGCACAGTACAGGGCATCCGGCCCACGATATTGTGCCGAACGTTTAACCGACTCTAAGATCAAACTAACTACCTACCCTTCATTCTACTATCATCCATGCACCTATCCAAGAGTCGCTTAAATGTCCCTAATGTATCTGCATCTACTAAAACCACTGGCAGCGCATTCCACGCACCCACCACTCTCTGAGCAAAGAACCTACCTCTGACATCTCCCCGAAACCTTCCTCCAATCAACTTAAAATTATGCCCCCTGGTGATAGCCCTTTCTGCCCTGGGAAAAAGTCTCTGTCTATCCACTCTATCTATGCCTCTCATCATCTTGTACCCCTCTATCAAGTCACCTCTCATCATTCTTCGTTCCAATGAGAAAAGCCCTAGCTCCTTCAATCTTTCTTTGCAAGACATGTCCTCCAGTCCAAGGAGCATCCTGGTAAATCTCCTCTGCACCCTCGTTAAAGCTTCCACATCCTTCCTATAATGACGCGACCAGAACTGAACACAATATTCCAAGTGTGGTCGAACCAGGGCCTTATAGAGCTGCAGCACAACCTCGCAGCTCTTAACCTCAATCCCCCTGTTAATGAAAGCCAACACACCATACGCTTTCTTAACAACCATATAAACTTGGATGGCAACTTTGAGCGATCTATGGACATGGACCCCAAGATCCCTCTGTTCCTCCACACTACCAAGAATCCTGTCTTTAAGCCTGTATTCTGCATTCAAATTCGACCTTCCAAAATGAATCAGTTCACACTTTTCCAGGTTGAACACCATCTGCCACTTCTCAGCCCAGCTCTGCATCCTGTCAATGTCCCGTTGCAACCTACAACAGCCTTCCTCACTATCCACAACTCCAGCAACCTTCGTGTCATCAGCAATCCTGCTAAGCCAGCCTTCCACTTCCTCATCCAAGTCATTTATAAAAATCACAAAGAGCAGAGATCCCAGAACAGATCCATGCGGAACACCACTGGTCACCGAGCTCCAGGCTGAATACTATCCATCTACTACCACCCTCTGTCTTCGATGGGCCAGCAAATTCTACATCCAGACAGCCAACTTCCCCTGTATCCCATGCCTCCTTACTTTCTGAATGAGCCTACCATGGGGAACCTTATCAAACGCCTTGCTAAAATCCATACACACCACATCCACTGCTCTTCCTTCATCAATGTGCTTTTGTCACATCTTCAAAGAATTCAATAAGGCTTGTGAGGCATGACCTGCCCCTCGCAAAGCCATGCTGACTGTCTCTAACCAAACTATGGTTTTCCAAATAATCATAAATCCTGTCTCTCAGAATCTTATCCAATAATTTGCCCACGACCGACGTAAGACTGACTGGTCTATAATTCCCAGGGTTATCCCTATTCCCTTTCATGAACAAGGGAATAACAATTGCAAACCTCCAATCATCTGGTACTACTCCAGTGGACAGTGAGGACGCAATGATCATCGCCAAAGGCACGGCAATCTCTTCCGTCGATTCCCTTAATATCATTGGGTATATCCCGTCTGGCCCCGGGGACTTATTTGTCCTCATGTCTTTCAAAATTTCCAGCACATCCTCCCTCTTAACATCAGCCTGTTCGAGCATATCAGCCTGTTTCACGCTGTCCTCACAAACGTCCAGGTCCCTCTCACTAGAGAAAACTGAAGCAAAGTATTCACTTCGAATCTCCCCTACCTCCTCCGACTCCAGGCATAAGTTCCCTCCACTATCCCTGATCGGCCCTACCCTCACTCTGGCCATCCTCTTGTTCCTCACATAAGTGTAGAACGCCTTGGGATTTTCCTTAATCCGACCCGCCAAGACATTTTCATGTCCCCTTCTAGCTCTCCTAAGTCCATTCTTCAGTTCCTTCCTGGCTACCTTGTAATCCTCTAGAGCCCTGGCTGGTTGTTGTTTCCTCAACCTTAAGTAAGCTTCCTTCTTCCTCTTGACTAGCTGTTCCACATCTCTTATGATCCAAGGTTCCTTCACCCTACCATCCCTTCCTTGCCTCATCGGGACAAACCTATCCAGCAGTCGCAGCAAGTGCTTCCTAAACAACCTCCACATTTCTGTAGTGCATTTCCTGAGAACATCTGTTCCCAATTTATGCTCTCCAGTTCCTGCCTAATAGCATTGTAATTTCCCCACCCTCAACTAAATATTTTCCCATCCCGTCTGCTCCTGTCCCTCTCCATGACTATGGTAAAGGTCAGGGAGTTGTGATCACTGTTACCGAAATGCTCTCCCACCGAGAGATCAGCCACCTGGCCTGGTTCGTTGCCAAGCACCAAATCCAACATAGCCTCCCCTCTAGTCGGCCTATCTACATATTGAGTCAGGACATTTTCCTGGACACACCTGACAAAAAATGCTCCATCCAAACTATTTGCACTAAGGAGATTCCAATCAATATTAGGGAAGTTGAAGTCACCCATGACAACAACCCTATTACTTCTGCACCTTTCCAAAATCTGCCTCCCAATCTGTTCCTCCGTGTCTCTGTTGCTATTGGGGTGTCTATAGAAAACTCCCAACAAAGTGACTGCTCCTTTCCTGTTTCTGACTTCCACCCATAACGACTCAGTCGACAAACTCTCCTCGACGACCTCCCTTTCTGCAGCTGTGTTACTATCCCTGATTAGCAATGCCACTCCCCCACCTCTTTTACCTCCCTCCCTATTCCTTTTGAATCATCTAAACCCCGGAACATCCAACATCTATTCCTGCCCCTGTGATATCTAGTCTCCGTATTGGCCCCCACATCGTAGCTCGAAGTACTGATTCATGCTCTAAGTTCATCACCCTTATTCCTGACACTTCTTGCCTTAAAATAAACACAATTCAACCCATTATACTGGCTGCAACTTTGCCCTGTCAACTGTCTAACCTTCCTCACAGACTCTCTGCACTCTGTATTTGCCTGCTCAACAGCTACCACACCCACTATTCTGTAGCTCCGGTTCCCATCCCCCTGCCAAACGAGTTTAAATCCTTCCGAAAAAGCTCTAGCAAACCTCCCGACCAGGGTATTGGTGCCCCTCCAGTTCAGATGCAACCCGTCCTTCTTGTACAGGTCCCACCTTCCCCAGAAGGTATCCCAATGATCCACATAACTGAAGCCCTCCCTCCTACACCAGCTCTGTATCCACGTGTTCAGCTGCACTCGCTCTCTGTTTCTGGACTCACTAGCACGTGGCACCGGTATCAATCCTGAGATTGCTACTTTGCTCGTCCTGCCTTTTAGCTTCCAACCTAACTCCCTATATTCGCCTTTCAGGTCGTCATCCCTTTTCCTATCTATGTCATTGGTACCGATGTGTACCACGACTTCTGGATGCTCCCCATCCCCCTTAAGCATCCTGCAGACTTGATCCGAGACATCCCTGACCCTGGCATCCGGGAGGCAACATACCATCCGGGAGTCTCGTTGGCGACCACTTAATCTCCTGCCTGTTCCTCTAACCATTGAATCTCCTGTCAGTATCGCTCTCCAATTCTCCCCCTTCCCTTCTGAGCCGCAGAGCCTGGCTCAGTGCCAGAGACCTGGCCGCAGTGGCTTTCCCCAGGTAGGTCGTCCCTCCAACCATATCCAAAACGGTATACTTATTATTGAGGGGAACGGCCACAGGGGATCTCTGCACTGTGCGCCTATTAGCTTTCCCTCCCCTGACGGTCACCCAGCTACCTTTATCCTGTGACTTAGGTGTCAGTACTTCCCTATAACTGCTCTCTATCACCCCCTCAGCCTCCCGCATGATTCGAAGTTCATCCAGGTCCAGCTCCAGTTCACTAACGCGGTCTGTGAGGAGCTGGAGTTGGGTGCACTTCTCACAGGTGAAGTCAGCAGGTAGACAAGTGGTGACCTTTACCTCCCACATCCTGCAACAGGAGCATGCAACTGCCCTAGCTTCCATCCCCTCTGCTCTAAATTGACAACAGAGAATTAAAAAAAAATAAAGGAAAACCTTACCTTACCAAACCCTCCACACAAGAGTCCTTTTTTTGGTTAGAGGAGGAGGCTGGGTGGGAGACACAACACGTGCAGTGTTTCGGGTTTAGCCACTGCCCGAATATATAAGTTCACTTACTCAACAGTCCCCATGTCCGCGTCTGCCGAATCACGAGGTAAGTACTTTATAGTGAAACTTACCTTTCCGGCTGCCCCCTGGCTCGCACTATCAACACGACCACTGATCAAAAGGAAGTCTATGTTCTTTTTCTCTTGGCTGGCTGCTGAGCCAGGTGAGCTTTCTTTTATGTTATAAGCTGAACTTTCTTTTATTTTTTAACAGATCTTAAATTTCCTAGTGATTTTCATCAAACCAATCCCTATTTTCCTGGTGCTGGGTCTGATGATCTGGTTGGAATTATCCAGTACTGTAGCTTTGATGTGTCCCAGATTTCTTGTGGAGTGGAATCAGCAGTGAGATCAGGTTATTCCATCTGGTCCGTAAGGTTTCTTAACATCTACCTTTGGAAGAGGAGGTGTGCAGGTTGGTGAGTCGAAATTTCCTTGATGGGTTGTCTCTGGGACGCGTCTTGGGCTTAGGCGTGATATCGAAGTCCAGCTTTGAGCGAACGAGCCGTTGGTCTGTATGACCGTGAGCACTGAGTATGCAGAAGCTCCTTTAGGTCACACTGGTGTTACAAGATTTCAGCTATCGTGTGCCAGTGTTTAGATCAGGGGCGCACCCATGTGGTCTTGAAGGGATCTTTTTTGTTGAAAGATGTTCTTGGTTATGTACAGCTTCTTTTCTGCACAGACTTCCAAGACTAGACGTCTGTTTTCATTAGTTTCCAACTCCATGGTTTCATGCCCGGCTGTCACGGACCACTTTGGCATTGAAATCGACAAATACGACAATTTTGTCCTTGGGAAGGGCATTCTGCAGGAGATCACGGAGATCTGTGTAGAACCTAACTTTATCAGCTGTGTTAGCCTTTCGAGTTGGAGATGAAATGCTGATAAGAGTCACATGCTGCTGCTTTTTAGAAGGGGATGCGCAGGGACATGATATGCATCCCGCGAACCACATCAGTAAAGCACCGACTATTTGGTCATTATCAAATTACTATTTGTGGGATCTGCTGTGCACAGATAGGCTGATGTGTTTCCTACATTACATCAATGACTGCAATCAGTAATACATCATGGGTGTAAAGTACTTTGGGATGTCCTGAGCTCCAGAATGGCGCTGATTAAATGCAAGTCTATATGTCGTGCTTCTGCTAGCTTCTTTGAGCATGCACAATAGTAATCCAGAATCGTCTCTATGTCTGCCATTGTATCTAATACCTCTGACTTTTTTAGCTTAATGAGTTCATTTCATTTTTGGTCTCGTCTTCTAGTGTCATGCCCACTCTTTTATTATCCCTCATAAATACTGAGGCAAATTAATTATTTAATACTAAGTCATTACATTCAATACTATATCAGTGTCATTACCTCGGAGTTTATCCTGTGAATATCTGAGTATGTTTATCTCTGTCATGGTTTCCCCTGTATTTTTCATTATATGCAGAGTTTTATTATTTTTAATTATGCCCCCTTGTTCAGAAATCCGTAATGAGATAGTTCCTACCTATCAATCGAGTCATTCCATTAATCATCTTAAATGACTCAGTGATATCACACATTCCAAAGTGACTGAGCTGAGCTGTTTCTGTCTGTGTGACCTTTCTACTCTCAGATAAAACCTGAGCGTTTCTTTCCATCTCTGAGACTTCCAGGGAGTCCATACACTTCCTAATGCTTCTCCATCGTTCCATATACATTTTGATGTATCCTGTACGTCCCTGAACCTCTTTTATACCTCCTGAACATCACCTCCCCTCTCTGATGCCTCCCGAGCTTCCTTAACCTCTCTGATACATCCTGAGAATAATTTATCATCTCATATCCCAGACTCTCGACTCTCTTTGGTGCCCCCTGAGTGACTGGCTCCCTCCCAGAAACCTCAATCCCCAACCCCCGCCCCCCCCCCCAACCCGTATATGGTACTTCCTGAGCGGCCTTTACAACATTTGATAACCCTGAATGCCCCGAAACGCTCTGATCATGCCTAAGCGTGCCTTTCATATTTTGATTCTCCTGCAGCTCATATCGTTCTCCATTACGCTCTGTCTCTTATCCGTACAATATCTTCTGAGTGCCCCGTGCGCTCTTTCGCACACACCTATAGCCTTCTGATCCCTTTGCTAACATATTGAACCCTTATATTCCCTCACAGCCTCTGTAATACCAGTGCAATTTCGAATTCACTAAGGAACACTTCGATTCTCTGAAACAAAGAGAACTATATTTTGAAAGCCATGACGCAGGCTGAAAAAAATTAAAACGGATGAACTCCGACCTCGATTATAATTTTACCATTGACATCACTCTTTTGCCTTGATCATGGACACGTACATCGGCAAACAGGCTTTATTATAAATTGTGTAGTGCTATGTCTGGCGATGTTGAGGGCCAAAATGGAGCTGAGGCGCAGAATACAGTAGAACGGCATTAGAACTGGACACGCAGTGGGACCTGAGAGTGCATGTCTACCGTCTCCTGAATGTCGCAGCACAGGTCGGTAAGATAGTTAAGAAGACAATGAAAACAGAAAAGTAACACATTCTGGAAATACCCAACAAGTCAAGCAGCATCCGTGGAGCGAGAGAAACAGAGTTATCATTTCAGGTGGATGTTATTTCATCACAACAGGTTTAGAAGACAGACCATATACTTCCCATTCTTAGCTGAGACATAGAATATAAGAGCAGGGATGCTATGCTATAACTGCATAAAACACCAGTTAGACTACAGCTATATTATTAGGTTCAGTTCTGTTCACCACATTACAAGAAGCCTGTCATCACACTAACATGGATACAGAGGAGATTCGTTCATATGTTATCAGGAATGAAGACCGTTAGACACGAGGAACGATTTCTGAGATTCTTTTCTTTGTAACAGTGGAGGGTGAGGGTAGATTTAATTGAGCAGTATAAAATTATGAGGTGGGGGTACATAGAATGAATAGGAAAGGCTTATTTAATTAGAGTACAGGTCAATTACTAGAGGCATAGATTTAAAATAATTGGTGGAAGGTTTAGAGAGGAGTTGAGGAGAAATAATTTCGCCCAGAGTCTGATGTGTGTCTGGAAATCACTTTCTACAAGCGTGGGAGATGCCAAAATCCTCATAATTTTTTTAAGTACTTGCGTATGCACCTGAACCTACAGGGCTATGGGCCAAGAGGTGGAATGTAAGATTCGGCTGGATAGCTCTTTCTCAGCCGTCAGAGACATAATATTCAATGGTCTCCTTCTGATCCGTAAGTTTTCTATGTTTCCATGTTTCTAAGGAGACTGTTGTGTTTAGGTGAAGAATGAAAAGAGCATTAGATAGGCTAGGAGATGCATTGTGGATCTAATGGTGGGAATTGCTCCCCCCGCCATCTACGCACCACCCCCCCCGCCATTTTTAAATATTTCAAAAAGTTATAAAATGGGAAATAAATGATCGGTGGGGAGCAGTGCGAATGTAGTCAGTCTAAATGCAGTAAAAGAAAAACGGCACCACCCAGGGTGAGATCAATTGGTGCCTTTGGCTCCATGAGCAGGAGAGTGGAGTAGAAACTAGACAGGAGTCGGAAGTATTGAGAGGTTTTCAAGTTATATTGATGAACTGCGGCTTCCAACTAAAGATTGGAGAAAAACAAATGTTAGATACTCGGTTCCAATGGAACTTGCTACGTTGAACCCGAATAGGTAGCAACAGTTTCTCATTAAAAATCACGAAATGAACAGTTCAAATTTTCAACTGGCTTTCTCTCGCTGAAAATCCCAGGACTTATCATCGTCAAACTGAATAGCACAACATCATCAGCGAAAATTACAACACTGACCAGGCAGTAAAGAAGTCTAGGTTTGAGTAGCAACAAATAAACTTATCGTCTTCCTGCATCGAAGGACCAAATGACCCTTCCAAAGCTCACGAGGGACCAAGGGAATCAATGTGATTTTGTCTTTTGTAACTTCTGATCATGAGGGTCAAGTGATGGTGGCACTCCAGAAATCAGAACAAAGTCCAGTGAAAATTACCACAGAGGCTGCAGTTCAACGCAGAAAGAGAAAGCAACCAAAACAAGATAAGGCGAGTGGTGTATAAATGATACACTGTATGCTTGCAGAACAAACAAACTGGTGTAAACTATAGACTTTAAGATGGGCAATATTTGGCGTGGATTTATGAGCGTCTATCTTTAAAACAATTAGTCGAGGCGCAGTATAAATAGTGGCAGATGCCAGTCTTCGGCCAATTAATTTCACACCAAGTGGTAACGAGGTGGTGGGGCGGGGGGGAGTGGTGGGGGTGCGGGGGGAAGCTGAAGAACCTGGATACAGCAAAGGATATAGGTACTAACTTTATCCCGGTTGTAATACTGACGATTGGGCTCCAGACTAGCCCTGTTCCTGGCCAAGCCTTGCCAGCGCATCTACCCAAGAATGTGGAAAGTATGTCCTGTCCACAAAAAGCAGGACAAATCCATTCAGGGAAATTATAGCCCCATCGGTTCATTCAGAATCATCAGCAAAGTGATCAAATATGTCATTGAGAGTGCTATCAAATGACATTTATTCAGCAGTAATCTGCAAACTGATTCTCAGTTTGGGCCCCGTCATGGTCACTGGTTCCTGTCCTCATTACAGCCTTATTCCGAAGGGACTCAACCTCAAAGGTGAGGCAAACATGACTGCCCTTGAAATCAAGAAGCATTTAACCGAGTATGACATCAAGCATCCCTGACAAAACTGAAGTCACTGAGAATCAGTGGGAAAACTCTCAATCATACCTAGCAGAAAAGAACATGGTTGTAGTTGTTGGAGGCCCATCATCTCATCATTAGGACATCACTTCCTGAGTTTAAGAGGGTAGTGTCCTAGGCCTAACAATCTTCAGCTGCTTCATCAATGACCTTTTTTCATCGTAATATCAGAAGTGGGGATTTTTGCTGATTAATGCATCGTGTTCAGTACCATCCATGACTCTCAATACTGAGACAGTTTGTGCCCACATACAACAAGAAATGGACAAGGCTGAGGCTCTGGCTGATCAGTGACCAGTAACATTTGCGTCACACAAGTGTCAGACAATGACAATCTGCAACATAAGAGAATCTAATCATCTCTCCTTGACATTCAACGGTATTACCATTGGTGCACCCCCAGCATCAACGTCCTGGGCTTACCATTGACCAGCCATATACAAACTGCGGCTACATGAGCAGATCAGAGCCTGGGAATTCTGCGATGAGTAACTCACCTCTTTACTTTCCCAAGACTATCCACCATGTACAAGGTACAGTCATGAATGTGACGAATGCACTCCACTTGCCCGAATGAGTTCAGCTGCAAAAATAGTCAGGAAGCGCGAAACCATCTGAGATGAAGCAGCCCGCTTGATTATAACCCTTTCCACCAATTTCAACATTCAGTTCCTCCACCACTGGCGCACAATGGCAACAGTTTGTCGCATTTACAAGATGTACAGCAGCAACTCTCCAACCCTTCTTTGACAGCACCTTCCAAATCCGCGACCTCCATCATTCGGAAAGACAAGGGTTGAGATGTACGGGAGTACTCCAAGGTTTAGAGCATTTCCATAACTTACTTTGATGAATAACTTTGCAAAATCTTTTATGCAGCTAAACTAATAGGGATACTTATATGCTGTGCATATTCATATATTGAAGTCTGTTTGACCTAATGCTTGCATTTTTTTCAAGGCTATACTTTGTTTAAGCCTTTATTTAAGAACAATGGGAGAGATGGGATGAAGACTTCAGCACTACTTGACACGGGCGAGATGAGATAAATGTGATACTGCAGAATTGTAAAAATGGTTGGTATCAAATAGAATGTAATATTTGGGACCTTAGGAATAATCGAAAGAAACAGAAAATATCTGTAAAGTGTGTAGATTAAAGCATTAACGAACTATGTTGTAACAATATAAGATATTTAAAGCAATTCAGTCCCTAATACGGTAAAATCCTAGCACCCCAAAATTATTAGAAAAAAGATGTTACGGGACAGCTTCGGTAATATTACAGAGGGTCAACAGAACATTGTTGGCACACTTAGCGGAAGATAGATCACGGTCAACAAAACACAGCTAGAGAAAACGAAGGAGAGAAGTCCATGCCCCAGCAAGCTCAAAAGCAAGAACCGGTACTGACTGTTGCTGCATACCTATTACTATTGTTAAGTATTAATTTTGTATATTTCAGTTAAGCCTAATAAAATCTGACTTTATCACATAACTTAGGTCTGTACCTTGTAGGTCTATCTTGGTTAAGAATCCAAAGGTGAGACGGGTTGGATATTCTCTATCTCACCTCTACTCAGGTAACATCTATCTGAAACGTGCAGCACCACCACATGCAAGCTCCCTTCCAAGTCACACATCATCCTGCCTTGGAACTATATCGCTGTTCCTTCATTATCGCTGTGTCAAAAAACTACCACCAGCAATGCTCACATCTCGTGAAAGACTAAAAAATCATATCTGCAGATGGAAGTTCCAATGAAATGCATGCACACGAGGAAGAACAGAGGTATAGGATTGATCTGTGCAGTAAGTCTTAATAGTAACGGTGCTTCTGTGATAAGGTAAGCGAAAGCCATTGCTGTAGAGACTCTCACTCCGATCAGAGAGGTAAACGTGGATAAAAGCAACTGAATTCCCACCAAGAGGCTAGTGCTGGCAGAATAATGAGGTGAATGGTTCGAGGAGGAGGGGTAGAGACTGGAGATTACAACTGCGTGACTGACAGCTTCAGTGGAAGAGGCCAGAGATGTTATGGGTTTGGACATAGATGATGGAGGGGCTATAAGTTCAAAATCTCAGGTATGGGATCACTATGGTTAAGTGGTTACAAAAAGTCTTTTCCGCCTGAAACATCAGCCAGGAAGAGGGATGCGATTGGTGGCAATATTATACTAGTTAATCACAAGATTAAGGTTTCAGCCTTTCCAATTTCTAATTGTTGGAACTGCACCTCACGCAAAATACGCCTGCTGCAGTCTTAAACGATTGAGGCAAAGGATGGTGGTGTGAGACGGTGACTACCTGAAGCTGGGTTTTGACAGCTTACATGCACAAATTAAACTAATACCTTTGGTGGATGTCACCCGAAGGAAACATGCAGCTGAGGAAGAGTAGGGAGCTAAAATGGAATGTTCAGGTACTCCATAGTTAATCTGTAAGGGAGTGAAGAGAAGCCATTACTGCAGTTACTCTGACGACAATCAGATAGGAGAGACTGGAACCAGAACAGGGTGGTGCCGCTGATCGAGACCATTGTTAGCGGTTTGCAACACTCAAGAATTAGTTTTCTTTACGTTTGGAGGAGATACTGGAGATGGGGAGGAGTGAGGCCAGTGAGGGATATAAACCCATGGATAAGAATTTAAAATTTAAGGCTATTGAGGTGATTAAGAGCTATTGAGATTAATTGAAGGTGAGTGTGGCGGCTGAGCAAGTTCTTGTCGAGGGTTGGGCATGGACAGCAGAGTTTTGCATCGGTTGACATTGATAGAAGGTGGATATTGTGTGACTGGCTCCGTGTGAACGGGAGGAATCAAGTCAGGAGGTGACACAGTTGCAATTGTACTGGAGCCTTTAACCATTGAGGAAAAAACAGGTGAACATCTGCAGTAAAACAACAGAGGGAAGGATGTCAGTGGCGTCGGGTCAGTCTCCGTCCCCTAATATCAAGCACAATAATTTATCGACTGCAATCCTGAACATGTACTTTAATAGTCCTTTGTCAAATAGTGAAACTTCATACTTTGACTCGGAAATTGCGCAGACTAAGCAAAACGGATCTGCTTGTGACTCTGGGTTCAATGTATATTGCGAAACAATCGTTAACATTGACAAATAAATGGGCAGGATTGAGCATGCTCACTTATGTGAGAACTGGAAAGGAAGCCAGTTATTATTGCGTCATTTCTGCTGCTTACCACTTTCAACACTATTCTTGACAATGGCCGAATTATGCTCATAGCCTAGTTTTGCGCTTTTGCACCATATTATTTACTTTGCAGTCAATGCTGATAATGTAATCACTTTGTTCAAGTGAGTGTAAGTAATAACAATGATCAGGGGTATAACCATGTCAGTGGAGAATTATTGCCTGTATAAATCAGGGCTCATTTGAAAGCATTAGCTTAGAGTGCATGCTGGAGCTGCTGTTTTTAGAACAAACAAATCTTACGGCTTCTCATAAAAAGGGATCTTCAGCCATTCTTCTGATAGAACACGTTTACTATCCGATTCTTGCTGTAGTTGGAGTACCTGGTGAGCCTTTATCTTACCTATTAATGATGTTAATCAGTATTAACTGTGTAGTTGACAATATATCAGTAACTGCATTTCTTTGTTCTGTCGGTTGAATGAGGGACTAACTTAAGCCTCTGCACTTTCTGTCCTCTATTTGCTGCATCGTATAGTGGATGATCTTTGTGTACCCAACCATAAAAATATAAATGGATGATTCTCTGTACTGGAAGTACTGGATCCAGATAACTGGCCAACGAGTAGGTATCGGACCATCAGAATAATAATAGTTTCATGTTCAGGAATCAACCGTTCTGAAATATTAATTTAAGAATGTATTTTCAATGATTGATAAGGAGATATATCAAGGTCTCAGTGTCATAAGGAGGCAGCACAATGACCTCTACACCCAATAACAAATTTCACTTTAACTGGGAGTTCGATGCATTTATGGGCTATTCCAGTTATGACACATAATTCTATTCTGCGTGTGTCTGATGCATCTCTGGAGATCTAGCTACTGAAATGAGATTGCTGTTGTTTCTTGCATATTTAATTCTCTGCTTCAATGAGTGTTAACTCACTGATTGCTGTTCGATGTCATTATCAAACCTGTCTCATAGCCATGCATCTTTTCTTTTCTGGTGCTTATCCAATTTCATCTGAAAGTAATGGTCAAATTTGCCTCCGCAACACTCTCAATCAATGTCTTCTGGATCTTAGCCATGCAGTGCAAAAACGAAAAAAGTATATCTACCTCTTGTCGCTGGTGTGTTTTTTTTTTTTTGCCTTTCATTTAATATTGGTCTCCTAAAATTCATGGGCCTTCCACCAATGCGCACACTTCATTTCTTTCTAATCTGCCGAGAACCTTCAGGATTTTCAATACCTCGATCAAATCACCTCTCCACCTGAGGAGAAATATCGTAGCGTTTCCTATCTATCAATGTAACTGAGGTCCCTCATCCCTTTAACCATTCTTGTAAATCTTTGCTGCACCCTGTCACATGCCTTTACATCCTTCTTATAATCTGATTCCCTGACAATATTCCAGTTGAGGTCGAATCTGTGTTTCATAAAGATTCATGAAAGGTGCTTTCTTTTGTACTGAATGGCTCTATTTATAAAGGCCAGGATTGGATAAGCCATTGCAATCAGTTCCTCCATCTTCCCTAGCACCTTCACGTATATGTGTACCTATACATCAAGTTCTCTCTTCTCCTGCACCACGTTTAGATTTTCTCTCTTATTTTATATTGCCTTCCCTCGTTCATTTTCGCAAAAATGTATCATTTCATACCCCTGTGCATTAACTTTCGTTTGCCACGAGTCTGCCCGCTCCACCAGCTTTTCTACTTCCTTTTTGAAGTCTATCACTATCCTCTTCACAGTAAACAATACTTCCAGCTTTTGTGACATATATAAATCCACTATTTAAATGTTCTAGTCTGAAAAATAACCTTTCACTAGTTGCTCTGCTTCCTGTCACTCAGCCAACTTCATCTCAATGTTGCCACTATCCCTTATATTCAATAGGCTTCAATTTTGCTGGCAAGTGTATTATGTGGGAGTTTATCAAATGCCTTTTCGAAGTCCATGTACACCACACTATTTACATTACCCTTATTAATCCTCTTTATAATCTCACCAAGATAACTCAATCAAGTTAGATAAAAACGATTTGCAATTATAAAATTCGTGCTGGATTCCTTACTCAATCAAAACTGGTCCAAGGGGCTTAATGTTGTGCTGGATTATTGTTTCTATTCAGCATTCCAATCACAGAGGGTAAACTGACTGTTCTGCATCTGGTCGGTGTACCGTTGGACTCTTTTTGAACAAGGGCGTAACATTTGCTGTTCTCCAGTTCTCTGGCACCACTTATACATCAGGGGCCAAGTGCTGGAAAATGGGATTAGAATAGATAGGCTGGATGGCCGACGCAGACACTGTGGGTCGAAGGGCCTGTTTCTGTCTACCTCTATAACTCTGTTATGACCTCGCCAGCATCTTCTTTCTTTTATAAATACAGATCAAGTTACTTATTTAATATTTCACCACGTTGTTAGCATCGATGAGTACTTCTTCATTTTCTTCCCAACCTGCCCTCCTTTTAGTGCCATTCTATTATTTCTATAGCTATAGACGACTTGTGCTTCTTTTTGTTTTAACTCTGTCTGTTTTCATACCCTTTCCATACCTCTCACATTTCCTTAACTGAAGAGAGTGTTTTTACATTTTGAAATATTCGATGATCCATTTAACTTGTACAAAAGATAATATTTGAATTAAAAAAATACCAACACAGCGTAAACAGCGCCTTGAATAATGGGAGTCGTGAAGATGACAAATTTGAAAATGGATAAAGTGAGGAATAACAGACCTATAAATGTTGGAAACCATAGTCAGAAGAATGAGCTAGATGGAATGGGATAAATGTACAGACAGAAAGGGAGAGGGAGAGGGAAAGGCACAAAATAATAGAGAAAATGAGAAAAAAGAGAATTAGGAGAAACAACCTCAAACAATGGAAATGCAACCAGAAGAGAAAGGAACAGAGAGACAAAGAGATAGTTGGCAAAACAATATGGATCTACATTGAAATGCAGAGAGATCAAAGCAATGGGTAGCATAGAACACAGCAGCATATAGAGAGTCATTAGAAGAAACGTGAACTAATAAGACAGAAAATGTTACAAATAAAAAAGACTGAAAAATAGGGGACCTACAGCAGAGAGACAGAGGCAATGAAGGACAGTCATATAAAAAATCAGAAAGGCGTTAATAATGGGAATGATGTAGAAAACATGAAGCACTAAGAATTAATTTGAAACAATGCCTAGAATCTGTGTGCAGGCCAGCAAAACTTCAGCAGTGGAACCAAATGGGCCAAGTAGTGATGTTCTGTATTTTAAATTTGACGGTGCTAACAGTGATGCCTTGATGATGCACACAAAATCCACACAGTTATGAATGTGGAATTCTGCCCAATTCTTCCTGAAGGTGTATCTCACGCAGCTCTGTCGAACATACTAGAGCAGTGGCCTTCTGCTTTTGGATAGCGAATTCATTCATGGGACAGAAACAAATGGGTAGGATGTGATGTGTATGTGTGTATATATATATATATATATACGTACAAATGTTCTAAACTTGTCTTGAAGCTGAACACCTCGAACCAGCTTAGATCCCATATATTTACATCTACACATCTATATATATATATATGCCTCGGGTTTTAGGATTTCTGGCTTCCTCGCTTTTGGACAGATAGTACTCTCCAAACGTCCAGCTACATTCCTCAACTCATCAACAGATAGGGCTTTCAACCTGGCACAAGTTACTTCACTTTGTTCTAGGAAGGTACCGGTCTCGAATGTGGACATTTTAGTACTCCAGCAATGAAAACCATAAGAAAATCTGTACTGATTTTTTTTTTGTTTTAATTATTTTTTGTTCGGATTTTAGCAAGGCGTTTGATAAGGTTCCCCATGGTAGGCTCATTCAGGAAGTAAGGAGGCATGGGATACAGGGAAAGTTGGCTGTCTGGATGCAGAATTGGCTGGCCCATAGAAGACAGAGGGTGGTAGTAGATGGAATGTATTCAGCATGGAGCTCAGTGACCAGTGGTGTTCCGCAAGGATCTGTTCTGGGACCTCTGCTCTTTGTGATTTTTATAAATGACTTGGATGAGGAAGTGGAAGGCTGGGTTGGTATGTTTGCCGATGACACAAAGGTTGCTGGAGTGGTGGATAGTGTGGAGGTCTGCTGTAGGTTGCAACGGGACATTGAAAGGATGCAGAGCTGGGCTGAGAAGTGGCAGATGGAGTTCAACCTGGAGAAGTGTGAAGTGATTCATTTTGGAAGGTCGAATTTGAATGCAGAATACAGGCTTAAAGACAGGATTCTTGGTGGTGTGGAGGAACAGAGGATTCTTGGGGTCCACGTCCATAGATCCCTCAAAGCTGCCACCCAAGTTGACTGGGTTGTTAAGAAGGCGTATGGGGTGTTGGCTTTCATTAACAGGGGGATTCAGTTTAAGAGCAGCGAGGTTATGCTGAAGCTCTATAAAGCCCTGGTTGGACGGCACTTGGAATATTGTGTTCAGTTCTGGTCGCCTCATTGTAGGAAGGATGTGAAAGCTTTAGAGAGGGTGCAGAGGAGATTTACCAGGATGCTGCCTGGACTGGAGGGCATGTCTTTTGAAAAAAGGTTGAGGGAGCTAGGGCTTTTCTCATTGGAGCGAAGAAGGATGAGAGGTGACTTGATAGAGGTGTACAAGATGATGAGAGGCAGAGATAGAGTGGATAACCAGAGACTTTTTCCCAGGGCGGATTGGTCTGTCACCAGGGGGCATAATTTTAAGGTGATTGGAGGAAGGTTTAGGGGAGATGTCAGAGGTAGGTTCTTTACACAGAGAGTGGTGGGTGCGTTTAATGCACTGCCAGCGGTGGTAGTAGAAGCAGATACATTAGGGACATTTAAGCGACTCTTTGATAGGTACATGGACGATAGTAGAATGAAGGGTATGTAGGTAGTTTGATCTTAGAGTAGGTTAAAGGTTCGGTACAACATCGTGGGCCGAAGGGCCTGGACTGTGCTGTACTGTTCTGTGTTCTATGTTCATCTGAGCTAATGTTTCCGACACTCTCAGGTCTTACTGCCTCCAAGATCTAGCAGCTATTGGTGTTTTTTCCTCTCTCTATTTCCTAAAAAGCAGTTTCACTTGTTTTCAAGTTTATACAATCCCCAACAGCCATAGAATCATTTACGGCACAGAAGGAGGCTTTTCATCCCATTGAGACCTTTATGGCATTCCAGGGAGCTGTCCTGTCAGTCCCATTCCCCCGCTTCATCCCTGTCGTCCCACAAGCCTATTTCCCTCAAGTGGCCATACAACTTCTACTTCAAGTCATTGATTGTCACTGAGTACAGTACACCTGTGTTTATGTGACTTTTCTGTTTGGTCAGTCTGCAAAAGTTTGAAGGGAAGTTTACCATGTAATTTGATTGCTAATCAATATTCGTGTGGCTTTTTCCATTAAAAAAACGTTTATAGCAATGCTGCAGAGGCATTTAAAAGAACTTTCGATGTAATTTAACATTTTATCCTGAATGATGTGTATTCTCTTTCATGATAATCAATATGGAGGTTGAACGAAACTCAGTATTACGAGTCACTTTAATTTTCAGGACTGTATCAGGAGTTTTAAAAGCGTGCTTTAATGCATACGGCACTGTGGGATAACTTCAAAATAACATAAGCTATCCTGATAACAGGTGCTGCAACATATTTAAAAATGTGAGGTGGAAACATATCTCTTCTATTTGGCTGTTGTTATGCATTCTTTCATAAGAGGTCACCACACAGACAGAAACAACCTACATTCCCAGTCCAGCTATAGAGCAGTTAGGGTATGCTGGAACTGTATGAATGTTAGGCCACAATTTGAGTACTGTGTGCAGTTCTGGTCACCTCATTACAGAAAGGATGTAATTGCACTAGAGAGAGTACAAGGAGATTTACGACGATGTTGCTGGGACTGGAACAATACAGCTGTGTGTAAAGATTGGATAGGCTGGGGTTGTTCCCCTTGGAACAGAGAAGGCTGAGGAGAGATCTGATTGAAATGTACAACATTTTTAGGGGCCTGGATTATGTGTCGGTGAAAGGGCTATTTGCCTTAGCAGAGAGCTCAGTGATTAGGGGGCACAGATTTAAAGTGATTGGTAGAGAGATTGGAGGGTAGATGAGGAAAGGTTCCTTCACTGAGAGGCTGGTGGGGGTCTGGAACTCACTGCCTGAAAGGATAGTTGAGGCAGAAACCCTCAACTCCTTCAAAATAATTCTGGGTATGTACCTCAAGTGCCGTAATCTGCAGGGCCACAGACTAAATGCTGCAAGGTGGGATTAGAATTGGTGGAACGTTTTTCGGCCGGCACAGACACAATGAACCAAGTGGAATCTTTCTGTGCCTTGAATTTGCTATGATTCTATGATTCCCGTCGGCAGTTCAGAAGGATCTATGCCCCACTCCAGAGTCTACCGAAGGAGAGGATGACACTCGATGTAATGCGAGAGGAATTGTGGGTGAGGCAACTGCACTTCAGTGAGGAGGCACTCGGCTACCTCTGTGAGACCTTTAAGGAGTCCTGAAGCAAATTTCACTGCCTTGTCACTGGCAATTAAGGTCAGCACTACAAATATTTTAATACATGCGGGACATTTCAGTCAGATAATGATGACATGTGAAACATTTCCCAGAGCTCCGTGAGGCCCTCCATTCACCATGTCACCGAAGCCATTTTCCACAGAGCTTCCGATTTCATTGACTTTGCCATACCCCCAGCGCAAGTGAAGGAGAGATCTGTCGCATTTCGCAGAATCGCTGCCTTCACAAAGTGCACAGGGCCGGCGATAAGACATATATTACATTGAAGGCACTGAACGATGAAGCTGCCTCACGCACTAACAGGGAACAATTCAAACCATCGAATGTCATGGTCATTTGTGATGCCCAATTAAGGATCCTGAATCTGAATGCAGATCACTGGCAAGTGCTCATGATGCCTGCCTTCTCGGTATCTCAAGTTTGCAGAAGTCTATCAGTACATTAATTCGTAGATTAGAACTGCTATTAGGTGACAAGTGTTATCTGCTAAACAAGTGGCTGATCACACATAACCACAGGAGTAATGGAACAGCAAGACAAAGGTACAATCCTGCACTTGTGTTAACATGTCGAAGTGGTGGAGAAGACAATCGGGATTGTGAGATCATTTTACCGTGCCTGAACAGGTTACAGTATTCTCTTGCTAATGTATCGAAAAGTGTGGTGGTTTGTTGTGGATGAACAACTTTGCCTGTGAGAAGTACTGGCCCTTCATCCCAAAGACGAGATTGTTCCAGAAATCAATGAATTCGTAGATTGCAACATGAATGGAGTTGCAGTCGTGCCTCGTGGAACAGTTGAGGAATCTCTGGCTGCAAACAACAGGATGGCTGGAAAGCAGCTAGTGGCTGATGCATTTGAGGATTGAAAATGGGGAAATCCCTCTCCCTTCCACAGAAATAAGATAAAAGTGTTTTCTGAAAGTACAAATGTTGACATTTCTTTTTATCAGGAAATACTATTTGAAAGACAAATGAGGTAGTAAGTGCTGAATGTCAACTTCAGTTGCTTAGTGCAAATCACTTTAGAACGAATTGTGTTAATTATCTATTGTTCTACCTCGGAGAAGTTTCATCGCTGAATTGTTTCATGTTAATCGAATTATTTGGAACAGTTTACAATGACTACAGGCCAATGCACAACAGGAATAGCAGACTCGAATGCGGAACAAACAGTAAATTACAGATATAAGTCATAACAACTAATACCACACAAACTAGTCCTCAAAAACAAAACACCAAAAGAATTCGCCTTGACATCTATGCCTGTGGTTCGATATCACAAAATGGATGGGGCTGAGTGGGTTTACTTAATGTCTCCTGCGTCTTCAGCAGTCCTGCAGCAGAGGCAACACGAGCAGCAGACTACTCGTCGTTGGAGTTCGGCTAGCCAGAATCTGTATCCAGTAAAAGTAACGTTGCTGGCTCATGGGCCTGCAGCTTCTAGGCACCTGTAGCTCCCAGGAGCGGTTCCACTTGAAACTGAATCATTCGTGCCAAACCAGACATATATATTGGTGCAGCCTCAAGGTAATTTGCAGCATTCTGATTCAGAACTGTACGCATTTCAGCAGTTAATGCATCATTCAAAACATATGTAGGAAGTGTCAGCTGCTGACAAGGTGCTGCGTTCCGCCCTAACCTCCCACTTCAAATCCATCATCTCCTGCTTCAACGCCATCACCTCCGACTTCCACTCCATCACCCCCTGCTTCAACTCCATCATCTCCTGCTTCAACTCCATCACCTCCTGATACAACTCCATCACCTCTTGCTTCAACTCCATCACCTCCTGCTTCAACTCCATCATCTTCTGATCATCTCCATCACCTCCGGCTTCAACTCCATCAACTCCTGCTTCAACTTCATCAACTCCTGTACAACTCCATCACTTCCCACTTCAAATCCATCATCTCCTGCCTCAAATCCGTCACCTCCGGCATCAACTCCTTCATCTTCTGCTTCACCTCCATCACCACCTGATTCACCTCCATCACCTCCTGCTTCAACTCCATCACCTCCTGCTTCAACTCCATCATCTCCTGTTCAACTCCATCACCTCCAGCTTCAACTTCATCAGCTCCTGCTTCAACTTCATCACATCCTGCTTCAACTCCATCACCTCCTGGTTCAACTCCATCACACCCTGCTTCAACTACATCACCTGCTGCTTCAACTCCATCACCTCCTGCTTCAACTCCATAACCTCCTGCTTCAACTCATAACCTCCTGCTTCAACTCCATCACATCCTTCTTCAACTTTATCACCTCCTGCTTCAACTCCATCACCTCCTGCATCAACCCCATCACCTCCTGCTTCAACTCCATCACCTCCTGCTTCAGCTTCATCACCTCCTGCTTCAACACCATCACCTCCTGCTTCAACTCCATCACCTCCTGCTTCAACTACATCACCTGCTGCTACAACTCCATCACCTCCTGCTTCAACTCCATTACCTCCTGCTTCAACTGCATCATCTCCTGCTACAACTGCATCACCTCCTGCTTCAAATTAATTACCCCCTGCTTCAACTCCATCACCTCCTGCTTCAACTCCATCACCTCCTGCTTCAACTCCATCATCTCCTGCTTCAACTACATCACCTCCTGCTTCAACTCCATCACCTCCTGCTTCAGCTGCATCACATCCTGCTTCAATTCCATCACCTCCTGCTTCAACTCCATCACCTCCTGCTTCAACTGCATCACATCCTGCTTCAACTTCATTACCCCCTGCTTAAACTCCATCACCTCCTGCTTCAACTCCATCACCTCCTGCTTCAACTCCATCACCTCCTGCTTCAACTTAATTACCCCCTGCTTCAACTCCATCACCCCCTGCTTCAACTCCATCACCTCCTGCTTCAACTCCATCATCTCCTGCTTCAACTGCATCACCTCCTGCTTCAACTCCATCACATCCTGCTTCAACTCCATAACCTCCTGCTTCAACTGCATCACATCCTGCTTCAACTTCATTACCCCCTGCTTCAACTCCATCACCTCCTGCTTCAACTCCATCACCTCCTGCTTCAACTCCATCACATCCTGCTTCAAATCCATCACCTCCTGCTTCAACTCCATCACATCCTGCTTCAACTCCATAACCTCCTGCTTCAACTTCATCACCTCATGTTTCAACTCCATCACCTCCTGCTTCAACTCCATCACCACCTGCTTCAACTCCATCACATCCTGCTTCAACTCCATAACCTCCTGCTTCAACTTCATCAACTCATGTTTCAACTCCATCACGTCCTGCTTCAACTCCATCACCTCCTGCTTCAACTCCATCACCTCCTGCTTCAACTTAATCACCTTCAGCTTCAACTCCATCACCTCCTGCTTCAACTCCTCACATCCTGCTTCAACACCATCACCTCCTGCTTCAACTTCATCACCTCCTGCTTCAACTTCATCACCTCCTGCTTCAACTCCATCACCTCCTGCTTCAACCACATCACCTCCTGCTTCAACTCCATCACCTCCTGCTTCATCTCCATAACCTCCTGCTTCAACTTCATCACCTCATGTTTCAACGCCATCTCATCCTGCTTTAACTTTATCAACTCCTGCTTCAACTACATCACATCCTACTTCAACTCCATAACCTCCTGCTTCAACTTCATCACCTCATGTTTCAACTCCATCACATCCTGCTTCAACGTAATCACCTCCTACTTCAACTCCATCACCTCCTGCTTCAACTCCATCACATCCTGCTTCAACTCCATCACCTCCTGCTTCAAATTCATCACCTCCTGCTTCAACATCATCACCTCCTGCTTCAACTTCATCACCTCCTGCTTCAACTCCATCACATCCTGCTTCAACTCCATCACCTACTGCTTCAACTCCTTCACCCCCTGCTTCAACTCCATCACCTCCTGCTTCATCTCCATAACCTCCTGCTTCAACTTCATCACCTCATGTTTCAACTCCATCGCATCCTGCTTCAACTCCATCACCTCCTGCTTCAACTCCATCACATCCTGCTTCGACTCCATGACCTCCTGCTTCAACTCCTTCACCCCCTGCTTCAACTCCATCACCTCCTGCTTCATCTCCAAAACATCCTGCTTCAACTTCATCACCTCCTGCTTCAACTCCATCACCTCCTGCTTCAACTCCATCACCTCCTGCTTCAACGCCATCACATCCTGCTTCAACTCCATGACCTCCTGCTTCAACTTCATCACCTCATGTTTCAACTCGATCACCTCCTGTTTCAACTCTATCACCACCTGCTTCAGCTCCATCACATCCTGCTTCAACTCCAAAACCTTCTGCTTCAACTTCATCACCTCATGTTTCAACTCCATCACCTCCTGCTTCAACTTAATCACCTCCTGCTTCAACTCCATCACCTCTTGCTTCAACTCCATCACATCCTGCTTCAACTGCATCACATCCTGCTTCAACTTCATCACCTCCTGCTTCAGCTTCATCACCTCCTGCTTCAACTCCATCACCTCCTGCTTCAACTCCATCACCCCCTGCTTCAACTCCATCACCTCCTGCTACAACTCCATCACCCCCTGCTTCAACTCCATCACATCCTGCTTCAACTCCATCACCTCCTGCATCAACTTGATCACCTCCTGCTTCAACTTCATCACCCCCTGCTTCAACTTTATCACCTCCTGCTTCAACTCCATCACCTCCTGCTTCAACTCCATCACCTCCGGCTTCAACTCGATCACCTCCTGCTTCAGCGTCATTACCTCATGTTTCAACTCCATCGCATCCTGCTTCAACTCCATCACCTCCTGCTTCAACTCCATCACATCCTGCTTCAACTCCATGACCTCCTGCTTCAACTCCTTCACCCCCTGCTTCAACTCCATCACATCCTGCTTCATCGCCATAACCTCCTGCTTCAACTTCATCACCTCATGTTTCAACTCCATCGCATCCTGCTTCATCACCATAACCTCCTGCTTCAACTTCATCACCTCCTGCTTGAACTCCATCACCTCCTGCTTCAACTCCATCACCTCCTGCTTCAACTCCATCACATCCTGCTTCAACTCCATGACCTCCTGCTTCAACGTCATCACCTCATGTTTCAACTCCATCACCTCCTGCTTGAACTCCATCACCTCCTGCTTCAGCTCCATCACATCCTGCTTCAACTCCATAACCTTCTGCTTCAACTTCATCACCTCATGTTTCAACTCCATCACCTCCTGCTTCAACTTAATCAACTCCTGCTTCAACTCCATCACCTCCTGCTTCAACTCCATCACATCCTGCTTCAACTTCATCACCTCCTGCTTCAACTTCTTCACCTCCTGCTTCAACTCCATCACCTCCTGCTTCAACTCCATCACCCCCTGCTTCAACTCCATCACCTCCTGCTACAACTCCATCACCCCCTGCTTCAACTACATCACATCCTGCTTCAACTCCATCAACTCCTGCTTCAACATGATCACCTCCTGCTTCAACTTCATCACCCCCTGCTTCAACTTTATCACCTCCTGCTTCAACTCCATCACCTCCTGCTTCAACTCCATCACCTCCGGCTTCAACTCCATCACTTCCTGCTTGAACTCCATCACATCCTTCTTCAACTTTATCACCTCCTGCTTCAACTCCATCACCTCCTGCATCAACTCCATCACCTCCTGCTTCAACTCCATCACCTCCTGCTTCAGCTTCATCACCTGCTGCTTCAACTCCATCACCTCCTGCTTCAACTCCATCACCTCCTGCTTCAACTCCATCACTTCCTGCTTCAACACCATAACCTCCTGCTTCAACTCCATCACATCCTTCTTCAGCTTTATCACCTCCTGCTTCAACTCCATCACCTCCTGCATCAGCTCCATCACCTCCTGCTTCAACTCCATCACCTCCTGCTTCAGCATCATCACCTCCTGCTTCAACTCCATCACATCCTGCTTCAACTACATCACCTGCTGCTTCAACTCCATCACCTCCTGCTTCAACTCCATCACCTCCTGCTTCAACTCCATCACTTCCTGCTTCAACTCCATAACCTCCTGCTTCAACTCCATCAAATTCTTCTTCAACTTTATCACCTCCTGCTTCAACTCCATCACCTCCTGCATCAACTCCATCAACTCCTGCTTCAACTCCATCACCGCCTGCTTCAACTCCATCACCTCCTGCTTCAACTGCATCATTACCTGCTTCATCTCCATCACCTCCTGCTTCAACTACCTCACCTCCCGCTTCAACTCCATCATCTCCTGATTCAACTGCATCAACTCCTGCCTCAGCTGCATCACATCCTGCTTCAATTCCATCACCTCCTGCTTCAACGCCATCACCTCCTGCTTCAACTGCCTCACATCCTGCTTCAACTTCATTTACCCCTGCTTCAACTCCATCACCTCCTGCTTCAACTCCATCACCTCCTGCTTCAACTTAATCACCTCCTGCTTCAACTCCATCACCTCCTGCTTCAACTCCATCACATCCTGCTTCAACTCCATCACATCCTGCTTAAACGTCATCACCTCCTGCTTCAACTTCATCACCTCCTGCTTCAGCTCCATCACATCCTGCTTCAACTCCAAAACCTTCTGCTTCAACTTCATCACCTCATGTTTCAACTCCATCACCTCCTGCTTCAACTTAATCACCTCCTGCTTCAACTCCATCACCTCTTGCTTCAACTCCATCACATCCTGCTTCAACTGCATCACATCCTGCTTCAACTTCATCACCTCCTGCTTCAGCTTCATCACCTCCTGCTTCAACTCCATCACCTCCTGCTTCAACTCCATCACCCCCTGCTTCAACTCCATCACCTCCTGCTACAACTCCATCACCCCCTGCTTCAACTCCATCACATCCTGCTTCAACTCCATCACCTCCTGCATCAACTTGATCACCTCCTGCTTCAACTTCATCACCCCCTGCTTCAACTTTATCACCTCCTGCTTCAACTCCATCACCTCCTGCTTCAACTCCATCACCTCCGGCTTCAACTCCATCACCTCCTGCTTCAGCGTCGTTACCTCATGTTTCAACTACATCGCATCCTGCTTCAACTCCATCACCTCCTGCTTCAACTTCATCACATCCTGCTTCAACTCCATGACCTCCTGCTTCAACTCCTTCACCCCCTGCTTCAACTCCATCACATCCTGCTTCATCGCCATAACCTCCTGCTTCAACTTCATCACCTCATGTTTCAACTCCATCGCATCCTGCTTCATCGCCATAACCTCCTGCTTCAACTTCATCACCTCCTGCTTCAACTCCATCACCTCCTGCTTCAACTCCATCACCTCCTGCTTCAACTCCATCACATCCTGCTTCAACTCCATCACATCCTGCTTCAACTCCATGACCTCCTGCTTCAACTTCATCACCTCATGTTTCAACTCCATCACCTCCTGCTTGAACTCCATCACCTCCTGCTTCAGCTCCATCACATCCTGCTTCAACTCCATAACCTTCTGCTTCAACTTCATCACCTCATGTTTCAACTCCATCACCTCCTGCTTCAACTTAATCACCTCCTGCTTCAACTCCATCACCTCCTGCTTCAACTCCATCACATCCTGCTTCAACTTCATCACCTCCTGCTTCAACTTCTTCACCTCCTGCTTCAACTCCATCACCTCCTGCTTCAACTCCATCACCTCCTGCTTCAACTCCATCACCTCCTGCTACAACTCCATCACCCCCTGCTTCAACTACATCACATCCTGCTTCAACTCCATCACCTCCTGCTTCAACTTGATCACCTCCTGCTTCAACTTCATCACCCCCTGCTTCAACTTTATCACCTCCTGCTTCAACTCCATCACCTCCTGCTTCAACTCCATCACCTCCGGCTTCAACTCCATCACTTCCTGCTTGAACTACATAACATCCTGCTTCAACTCCATCACATCCTTCTTCAACTTTATCACCTCCTGCTTCAACTCCATCACCTCCTGCATCAACTCCATCACCTCCTGCTTCAACTCCATCACATCCTGCTTCAGCTTCATCACCTGCTGCTTCAACTCCATCACCTCCTGCTTCAACTCCATCACCTCCTGCTTCAACTCCATCACTTCCTGCTTCAACTCCATCACATCCTTCTTCAGCTTTATCACCTCCTGCTTCAACTCCATCACCTCCTGCATCAGCTCCATCACCTCCTGCTTCAACTCCATCACCTCCTGCTTCAGCATCATCACCTCCTGCTTCAACTCCATCACATCCTGCTTCAACTACATCACCTGCTGCTTCAACTCCATCACCTCCTGCTTCAACTCCATCACCTCCTGCTTCAACTCCATCACTTCCTGCTTCAACTCCATAACCTCCTGCTTCAACTCCATCAAATTCTTCTTCAACTTTATCACCTCCTGCTTCAACTCCATCACCTCCTGCATCAACTCCATCAACTCCTGCTTCAACTCCATCACCGCCTGCTTCAACTCCATCACCTCCTGCTTCAACTGCATCATCATCTGCTTCATCTCCATCACCTCCTGCTTCAACTACCTCACCTCCTGCTTCAACTCCATCATCTCCTGATTCAACTGCATCAACTCCTGCCTCAGCTGCATCACATCCTGCTTCAATTCCATCACCTCCTGCTTCAACTCCATCACCTCCTGCTTCAACTGCCTCACATCCTGCTTCAACTTCATTACCCCCTGCTTCAACTCCATCACCTCCTGCTTCAACTCCATCACCTCCTGCTTCAACTTAATCACCTCCTGCTTCAACTCCATCACCTCCTGCTTCAACTCCATCACCTCCTGCTTCAACTCCATCACATCCTGCTTCAACTCCATCACATCCTGCTTCAACTCCATCAACTCCTGCTTCAACTTCATCACCTCCTGCTTCAACTCCATCACCTCCTGCTTCAACTCCATCACCTCCTGCTTCAACTCCATCACCTCCTGCTTCAAAACCATCACCTCCTGCTTCAGCTTCATCACCTCCTGCTTCAACACCATCACCTTCTGCTTCAACTCCATCACCTCCTGCTTCAACTCCATCACCTCCTGCTTCAACTGCATCATCTCCTGCTTCAACTGCATCATCTCCTGCTTCAACTGCATCAACTCCTCCCTCAGCTGCATCACATCCTGCTTCAATTCCATCACCTCCTGCTTCAACGCCATCACCTCATGCTTCAACTGCCTCACATCCTGCTTCAACTTCATTATCCCCTGCTTCAACTCCATCACCTCCTGCTTCAACTCCATCACCTCCTGCTTCAACTACATCACCTTCAGCTTCAACTCCATCACCCACTGCTTGAACGCCATCACTTCCTGCTTAAACTCCATAACCTCCTCCTTCAACTACAACACATCCTTCTTCAACTTTATCACCTCCTGCTTCAACTCCATCACATCCTGCTTCAACTCCATCCCCTCCTGCTTCAAATCCATCACCTCCTGCTTCAACACCATCAATTCCTGCTTCAACTCCATAACCTCCTGCTTCAACTCCATCAGATCCTTCTTCAACTTTATCACCTCCTGTATCAACTCCCTCACCTCCTGCTTCAACTCCATCATCTCCTGCTTCAACGGCATCACCTCCTGCTTCAGCTGCATCACATCCTGCTTCAATTCCATCACCTCCTGCTTCAACTCCATCACCCCCTGCTTCAACTCCTTCACCTCCTGCTTCAACTCCATCACCTCCTGCTTCAACTCCATCACCTCCTGCTTCAACATCATTAGCCCCTGCTTCAACTCCATCACCTCCTGCTTCAACTCCATCACCTCCTGCCTCAACTCCATCACCTCCTGCTTCAACTCCATCACCTCCTGCTTTAACTCTATCACATCCTGCTTCAACTCCATGACCTCCTGCTTCAACTTCATCACCTCATGTTTCAACTCCATCACCTCCTGCTTCAACTCCATCACCACCTGCTTCAACTCCATCACCTCCGGCTTCAACTCCATAACTTCCTGCTTCAACTTCATCACCTCCTGCTTCAACTGAATCACCTCCTGGTTCAACTCCATCACCTCCTGCTTCAACAACATCACCTTCAGCTTCAACTCCATCACACCCTGCTTGAACTCCATCACTTCCTACTTCAACTCCATAACCTCCTGCTTCAACTCCATCACATCATTCTTCAACTTTATCACCTCCTGCTTCAACTCCATCACCTCCTGCATCAACTCCATCACCTCCTGCTTCAACAACATCACCTTCAGCTTCAACTCCATCACCCACTGCTTCAACTCCATCACTTCCTGCTTTAATTCCATAACCTCCTGCTTCAACTCCATCACATCCTTCTTCAACTTTATCACCTCCTGCTTCAACTCCATCACCTCCTGCATCAACTCCATCACCTCCTGCTTCAACTCCATCACCTCCTGCTTCAGCTTCATCACCTCCTGCTTCAACTCCATCACCTCCTGCTTCAACTCCATCACATCCTGCTTCAACTACGTCACCTGCTGCTGCAACTCCATCACCTCCTGCTTCAACTTCATCACCTCCTGCTTCAACATCATCACCTCCTGCTTCAACTCCATCACCTCCTGCTTCAACACCATCACATGCTGCTTCAACTCCATCACCTCCTGCTTCAACTCCTTCACCCCCTGCTTCAACTCCATCACCTCCTGCTGCATCTCCATAACCTCCTGCTTCAACTCCATCACCTCATGTTTCAACTCCATCGCATCCTGCTTCAACTCCATCACCTCCTGCTTCAACTCCATCACATCCTGCTTCAATTCCATCACCTCCTGCTTCAACTCCATCACCTCCTGCTTCAGCTTCATCACCTCCTGCTTCAACTCCATCACCTCCTGCTTCAACTCCATCACATCCTGCTTCAACTACGTCACCTGCTGCTTCAACTCCATCACCCCCTGCTTCAACTCCATCACCTCCTGCTTCATCTCCATAACCTCCTGCTTCAACTTCATCACCTCCTGCTTCAACTCCATCACCTCCTGCTTCAACATCATCACCTCCTGCTTCAACACCATCACCTCCTGCTTCAACTCCATCACATCCTGCTTCAACTCCATCACCTCCTGCTTCATCTCCATAACCTCCTGCTTCAACTTCATCACCTCATGTTTCAACTCCATCGCATCCTGCTTCAACTCCATCACCTCCTGCTTCAACTCCATCACATCCTGCTTCAACTCCATGACCTCCTGCTTCAACTCCTTCACACCCTGCTTCAACTCCATCACCTCCTGCTTCATCTCCATAACCTCCTGCTTCAACATCATCAACTCCTGCTTCAACTCCATCACCTCCTGCTTCAACTCCATCACCTCCTGCTTCAACTCCATCACATCCTGCTTCAACTCCATGACCTCCTGCTTCAACTTCATGACCTCATGTTTCAACTCCATCACCTCCTGCTTCAACTCCATCACCACCTGCTTCAGCTCCATCACATCCTGCTTCAGCTTCATCACCTGCTGCTTCAACTCCATCACCTCCTGCTTCAACTCCATCACCTCCTGCTGCAACTCCATCACATCCTGCTTCAACTCCATAACCTTCTGCTTCAACTTCATCACCTCATGTTTCAACTCCATCACCTCCTGCTTCAACTTAATCACCTTTTGCTTAAAGTCCATCACCTCTTGCTTCAACTCCATCACATCCTGCTTCAACTCCATCACATTCTGCTTCAACTTCATCACCTCCTGCTTCAACTTCATCCCCTCCTGCTTCAACTCCATCACATCCTGCTTCAACTCCATCACCCCCTGCTTCAACTCCATCACCTCCTGCTACAACTCCATCACCCCCTGCTTCAACTCCATCACATCCTGCTTCACCTCCATCACCTCCTGCTTCAACTTGATCACCTCCTGCTTCAACTTCATCACCCCCTGCTTCAACTTTATCACCTCCTGCTTCAACTCCATCACCTCCTGCTTCAACTTCATCACCTCCGGCTTAAACTCCATCACCTCCTGCTTCAGCGTCATTACCTCCTGCTTCAACTCAGTCTCCTCCTGGTTCAACTCCATCACCTCCTGCTTCAACTACATCACCTTCAGCTTCAACTCCATCACCCACTGCTTGAACTCCATCACTTCCTGCTTGAACTACATAACATCCTGCTTCAACTCCATCACATCCTTCTTCATCTTTATCACCTCCTGCTTCAACTCCATCACCTCCTGCATCAACTCCATCACCTCCTGCTTCAACTCCATCACCTCCTGCTTCAGCTTCATCACCTCCTGCTTCAACTCCATCACATCCTGCTTGAACTACATCACCTGCTGCTTCAACTCCATCACCTCCTGCTTCAACTCCATCACCTCCTGCTTCAACTCCATCATTCCTGCTTCAACTCCATAACCTCCTGCTTCAACTCCATCAAATTCTTCCTCAACTTTATGACCTCCTGCTTCAACTCCATCACCTCCTGCATCAACTCCATCACCTCCTGCTTCAACTCCATCACCACCTGCTTCAACTCCATCACCACCTGCTTCAACTGCATCATCTACAGCTTCAACTGCATCATCACCTGCTTCATCTCCATCACCTCCTGCTTCAACTGCATCAACTCCTGCCTCAGCTGCATCACATCCTGCTTCAATTCCATCACCTCCTGCTTCAACTGCCTCACATCCTGCTTCAACTTCATTACCCCCTGCTTCAACTCCATCACCTCCTGCTTCAACTCCATCACCTCCTGCTTCAACTTAATCACCTCCTGCTTCAACTCCATCACCTCCTGCTTCAGCTCCATCGCATCCTGCTTCAACTCCATCACATCCTGCTCAACTTCATCACCTCCTGCTTCAACTTCATCACCTCCTGCTTCAACTCCATCACCTCCTGCTTCAACTCCATCACCCCCTGCTTCAAGACCATCACCTCCTACTTCAGCTTCATCACCTCCTGCTTCAACACCATCACCTTCTGCTTCAACTCCATCACCTCCTGCTTCAACTCCATCACCTCCTGCTTCAACTGCATCATCTCCTGCTTCAACTGCATCAACTCCTCCCTCAGCTGCATCACATCCTGCTTCAATTCCATCACCTCCTGCTTCAACGCCATCACCTCATGCTTCAACTGCCTCACATCCTGCTTCAACTTCATTACCCCCTGCTTCAACTCCCTCACCTCCTGCTTCAACTCCATCACCTCCTGCTTCAACTACATCACCTTCAGCTTCAACTCCATCACCCACTGCTTGAACGCCATCACTTCCTGCTTCAACTCCATAACCTCCTGCTTCAACTCCATCACATCCTTCTTCAGCTTTATCACCTCCTGCTTCAACTCCATCACCTCCTGCAACAACTCCATCACCTCCTGCTTCAACTCCATCACCTCCTGCTTGAGCTTCATCACCTTCTGCTTCAACTCCATCACATCCTGCTTCAACTACATCACCTGCTGCTTCAACTCCATCACCTCCTGCTTCAACTCCATCACTTCCTGCTTCAACTCCATCACCTCCTGCTTCAACTCCATCACCTCCTGCTTGAGCTTCATCACCTTCTGCTTCAACTCCATCACATCCTGCTTCAACTACATCACCTGCTGCTTCAACTCCATCACCTCCTGCTTCAACTCCAAAAGATCCTTCTTCAACTTTATCACCTCCTGCATCAACTCCCTCACCTCCTGCTTCAACTCCATCATTTCCTGCTGCAATTCCATCACCTCCTGCTTCAACTCCATCACCTCCTGCTTCAACTGCATCACATCCTGCTTCAACTTCATTACCCCCTGCTTCAACTCCTGCACCTCCTGCCTCAACTCCATCACCTCCTGCTTCAACATCATTACCCCCTACTTCAACTCCATCACCTCCTGCTTCAACTCCATCACCTCCTGCCTCAACTCCATCACGTCCTGCTTCAACTCCATCACCTCCTGCTTTAACTCCATCACATCCTGCTTCAACTCCATGACCTCCTGCTTCAACTTCATCACCTCATGTTTCAACTCCATCACCTCCTGCTTCAACTCCATCACCACCTGCTTCAACTCCATCACATCCTGCTTCAACTCCATAACCTCCTGCTACAACTTCATCACCTCATGTTTCAACTCCATCACCTCCGGCTTCAAATCCATCACCTCCTGCTTCAGCGTCATGACCTCCTGCTTCAACTCAATCACCTCCTGGTTCAACTCCATCACGTTCTGCTTCAACAACATCACCTTCTGCTTCAACTCCATCACCCCCTGCTTGAACTCCATCACTTCCTACTTCAACTCCTTAACCTCCTGCTTCAACTCCATCACATCATTCTTCAACTTTATCACCTCCTGCTTCAACTCCATCACCTCCTGCATCAACTCCATCACCTCCTGCTTCAACTACATCACCTTCAGCTTCAACTCCATCACCCACTGCTTCAACTCCATCACTTCCTGGTTCAATTCCATAACCTCCTGCTTCAACTCCATCACATCCTTCTTCAACTTTATCACCTCCTGCTTCAACTCCATCACCTCCTGCATCAACTCCATCACCTCCTGCTTCAACTCCATCACCTCCAGCTTCAGCTTCATCACCTCCTGCTTCAACTCCATCACATCCTGCTTCAACTACATCACCTCCTGCTTCAACTCCATCACCTCCTGCTTCAACTCCATCACCTCCTGCTTCAACTCCATCACATCCTGCTTCATCTCCATAACCTCCTGCTTCAACTCCATCACATCCTTCTTCAACTTTATCACCTCCTGCTTCAGCTACATCACCTCCTGCTTCAACTCCATCACCTCATGCTTCAACTCCATCTCCTCCTGCTTCAACTACATCACCTGCTGCTTCAACTCCATCACCTCCTGCTTCAACTGCATCATCTCCAGCTTCAACTGCATCATCTCCAGATTCAACTGCATCATCTCCTGCTTCAACTCCATCACCTCCTGCTTCAACTGCATCATCTCCTGCTTCAACTGCATCATCTCCTGCTTCAACTCCATCACCTCCTGCTTCAAATCCCTCACCTCCTGCTTCAACTCCATCATCTCCTGCTTCAACTGCATCACCTCCTGCTTCAGCTGAATCACATCCTGCTTCAATTCCATCAGCTCCTGCTTCAACTCCATCACCTCCTGCTTCAACTGCATCACATCCTGCTTCAACATCATTGCCCCCTGCTTCAACTCCATCACCTCCTGCTTCAACTGCATCACATCCTGCTTCAATTCCATCACCTTCTGCTTCAACTCCATCACCTCCTGCTTCAACTCCATCACATCCTGCTTCAACTTCATTACCCCCTGCTTCAACTCCATCACCTCCTGCTTCAACTCCATCACCTCCTGCTTCAACTCCATCACCTCCTGCTTCAACATCATTACCCCCTGCTTCAACTCCATCACCTCCTGCTTCAACACCATCACATCCTGCTTCAACTCCATCACCTCCTGCTTCAACTCCATCACCTCCTGCTTTAACTCCATCACATCCTGCTTCAACTCAATGACCTCCTGCTTCAACTTCATCACCTCATGTTTCAACTCCATCACCTCCTGCTTCAACTCCATCACCACCTGCTTCAACTCCATCACATCCTGCTTCAACTCCATAACCTCCTGCTTCAGCTTCCTCACCTCATGTTTCAACTCCATCACCTCCGGCTTCAACTCCAGCACCTCCTGCTTCGGCGTCATCACATCCTGCTTCAACTCAATCACCTCCTGGTTCAACTCCATCACCTCCTGCTTCAACTACATGACCTTCAGCTTCAACACCATCACCCACTGCTTGAACTCCATAGCCTCCTGCTTCAACTCCATCACATCATTCTTCAACTTTATCACCTCCTGCTTCAACTCCATCACCTCCTGCATCAACTTCATCACCTCCTGCTTCAACCACATCACCTTCAGCTTCAACTCCATCACCCACTGCTTCAACTCCATCACTTCCTGCTTCAATTCCATAACCTCCTGCTTCAACTCCATCACATCCTTCTTCAACTTTTTCATCTCCTGCTTCAACTCCATCACCTCCTGCATCAACTCCATCACCTCCTGCTTCAACACCATCACTTCCTGCTTCAGCTTCATCACTTCCTGCTTCAACTCCATAACCTCCTCCTTCAATACCATCACATCCTTCTTCAACTTTATCACCTCCTGCTTCAACTCCATCACCTCCTGCATCAACTCCATCACCTCCTGCATCAACTCCATCACCTCCTGCTTCAACTCCATCACCTCCTGCTTCAGCTACATCACCTCCTGCTTCAACTCCATCACCTCCTGCTTCAACTCCATCACCTCCTGCTTCAACTGCATCATCTCCTGCTTCAACTGCATCATCTCCTGCTTCAACTCCATCACCTCCTGCTTCAAATTCCTCACCTCCTGCTTCAACTCCATCATTTCCTGCTTCAACTCCATCACCTCCTGCTTCAACTGCATCATCTCCTGCTTCAACTGCATCATCTCCTGCTTCAACTCCATCACCTCCTGCTTCAAATCCCTCACCTCCTGCTTCAACTCCATCATCTCCTTTTTCAACTGCATCACCTCCTGCTTCAGCTGCATCACATCCTGCTTCAATTCCATCAGCTCCTGCTTCAACTCCATCACCTCCTGCTTCAACTGCATCATATCCTGCTTCAACTTCATTACCCCCTGCTTCAACTCCATCACCTCCTGCTTCAACTCCATCACCTCCTGCTTCAACTCCATTACCCCCTGCTTCAACTTCATCACCCCCTGCTTCAACTCCATCACCTCCTGCCTCAACTCTATCACCTCCTGCTTCAACTCCATCACTTCCTGCTTCAACTCCATCACATCCTGCTTCAATTCCATGACCTCCTTCTTCAACTTCATCACCTCATGTTTCAACTCCATCACCTCCTGCTTCAACTCCATCACCACCTGCTTCAACTCCATCACCTCCTGCTTCAACTCCATCACCACCTGCTTCAACTCCATCACATGCTGCATCAACTCCATAACCTCCTGCTTCAACTTCATCACCTCATATTTCAACTCCATCACCTCCGGCTTCAACTCCATCACATCCTGCTTCAACTCCATCATCTCCTGCTCCAACGGCATCACATCCTGCTTCAGCTGCATCACATCCTGCTTCAATTCCATCACCTCCTGCTTCAACTCCATCACCTCCTGCTTCAACTGCATCACATCCTGCTTCAATTCCATCACCTTCTGCTTCAACTCCATCACCTCCTGCTTCAACTCCATCACATCCTGCTTCAACTTCATTACCCCCTGCTTCAACTCCATCACCTCCTGCTTCAACTCCATCACCTCCTGCTTCAACATCATTACCCCCTGCTTCAACTCCATCACCTCCTGCTTCAACTCCATCAAATCCTGCTTCAACTCCATCACCTCCTGCTTCAACTCCATCACCTCCTGCTTTAACTCCATCACATCCTGCTTCAACTCCATGACCTCCTGCTTCAACTTCATCACCTCATGTTTCAACTCCATCACCTCCTGCTTCAACTTCATTACCCCCTGCTTCAACTCCATCACCTCCTGCTTCAACTCCATCACCTCCTTCCTCAACTCCATCACCTCCTGCATCAATTCCATCACCTCCTGCTTCAACTCCATCACCTCCTGCTTCAACTGCATCACATCCTGCTTCAATTCCATCTCCTTCTGCTTCAACTCCATCACCTCCTGCTTCAACTCCATCACATCCTGCTTCAACTTCATTACCCCCTGCTTCAACTCCATCACCACCTGCTTCAACTCCATCACCTCCTGCTTCAACTCCATCACCTCCTGCTTCAACATCATTACCCCCTGCTTCAACTCCATCACCACCTGCTTGAACTCCATCACCTCCTGCTTCAACTCCATCACCTCCTGCTTCAACATCATTACCCCCTGCTTCAACTCCATCACATCCTGCTTCAACTCCATCACATCCTGCTTCAACTCCATCACCTCCTGCTTCAACTCCATCACCTACTGCTTTAACTGCATCACATCCTGCTTGAACTCCATGACCTCCTGCTTCAACTTCATCACCTCATGTTTCAACTCCATCACCTCCTGCTTCAACTCCATCACCACCTGCTTCAACTCCATCACATCCTGCTTCAACTCCATAACCTCCTGCTTCAGCTTCATCACCTCATGTTTCAACTCCATCACCTCCGGCTTCAACTCCATCACCTCCTGCTTCGGCGTCATCACCTCCTGCTTCAACTCAATCACATCCTGCTTCAACTCCATCACCTCCTGCTTCAACTCTATAACCTCCTGCTTCAGCTTCATCACCTCATGTTTCAACTCCATCACCTCCGGCTTCAACTCCAGCACCTCCTGCTTCAGCTACATCACCTCCTGCTTCAACTCCATCACCTCCTGCTTCAACTCCATCACCTCCTGCTTCAACTACATCACCTGCTGCTTCAACTCCATCACCTCCTGCTTCAAATTCCTCACCTCCTGCTTCAACTCCATCATCTCCTGCTTCAACTCCATCACCTCCTGCTTCAACTGCATCATCTCCTGCTTCAACTGCATCATCTCCTGCTTCAACTCCATCATCTCCTGCTTCAAATCCCTCTCCACCTGCTTCAACTCCATCACATGCTGCATCAACTCCATAACCTCCTGCTTCAACTTCATCACCTCATATTTCAACTCCATCACCTCCGGCTTCAACTCCATCACATCCTGCTTCAACTCCATCATCTCCTGCTCCAACGGCATCACATCCTGCTTCAGCTGCATCACCTCCTGCTTCAACTCCATCACATGCTGCATCAACTCCATAACCTCCTGCTTCAACTTCATCACCTCATATTTCAACTCCATCACCTCCGGCTTCAACTCCATCACATCCTGCTTCAACTCCATCATCTCCTGCTCCAACGGCATCACATCCTGCTTCAGCTGCATCACATCCTGCTTCAACTCCATCACCTCCTGCTTCAATTCCATCACCTCCTGCTTCAATTCCATCACCTCCTGCTTCAACTGCATCACATCCTGCTTCAATTCCATCACCTTCTGCTTCAACTCCATCACCTCCTGCTTCAACTCCATCACATCCTGCTTCAACTTCATTACCCCCTGCTTCAACTCCATCACCTCCTGCTTCAACTCCATCACATCCTGCTTCAACTTCATTACCCACTGCTTCAACTCCATCACCTCCTGCTTCAACTCCATCACCTCCTGCTTCAACATCATTACCCCCTGCTTCAACTCCATCACCTCCTGCTTCAACTCCATCAAATCCTGCTTCAACTCCATCACCTCCTGCTTCAACTCCATCACCTCCTGCTTTAACTCCATCACATCCTGCTTCAACTCCATGACCTCCTGCTTCAACTTCATCACCTCATGTTTCAACTCCATCACCTCCTGCTTCAACTCCATCACCACCTGCTTCAACCCCTTCACATCCTGCTTCAACTCCATAACCTCCTGCTTCAGCTTCATCACCTCATGTTTCAACTCCATCACCTCCGGCTTCAACTCCATCACCTCCTGCTTCGGCGTCATCACCTCCTGCTTCAACTCAATCACCTCCTGGTTCAACTCCATCACCTCCTGCTTCAACTACATGACCTTCAGCTTCAACACCATCACCCACTGCTTGAACTCCATAGCCTCCTGCTTCAACTCCACCACATCATTCTTCAACTTTATCACCTCCTGCTTCAACTCCATCACCTCCTGCATCAACTCCATCACCTCCTGCTTCAACTACATCACCTTCAGCTTCAACTCCATCACTCACTGCTTCAACTCCATCACTTCCTGCTTCAATTCCATAACCTCCTGCTTCAACTCCATCACATCCTTCTTCAAATTTTTCACCTCCTGCTTCAACTCCATCACCTCCTGCATCAACTCCATCACCTCCTGCTTCAACACCATCACTTCCTGCTTCAGCTTCATCACTTCCTGCTTCAACTCCATAACCTCCTCCTTCAACTCCATCACATCCTTCTTCAACTTTATCACCTCCTGCTTCAACTCCATCACCTCCTGCATCAACTCCATCACCTCCTGCTTCAACTCCATCACCTCCTGCTTCAGCTACATCACCTCCTGCTTCAACTTCATCACCTTCTGCTTCAACTGCACCATCTCCTGCTTCAACTGCATCATCTCCTGCTTCAACTCCATCACCTCCTGCTTCAACTCCCTCACCTCCTGCTTCATCTCCATCATCTCCTGCTTCAACTGCATCACCTCCTGCTTCAGCTGCATCACATCCTGATTCAATTCCATCAACTCCTGCTTCAACTCCATCACCTCCTGCTTCAACTGCATCACATCCTGCTTCAACTTCATTACCCGCTGCTTCAACTCCATCACCTCCTGCTTCAACTCCATCACCTCCTGCTACAACTCCATCACCTCCTGCTTCAACTTCATTACCCCCTGCTTCAACTCCATCACCTCCTGCTTCAACTCCATCACCTCCTTCCTCAACTCCATCACCTCCTGCATCAATTCCATCACCTCCTGCTTCAACTCCATCACCTCCTGCTTCAACTGCATCACATCCTGCTTCAATTCCATCACCTTCTGCTTCAACTCCATCACCTCCTGCTTCAACTCCATCACATCCTGCTTCAACTTCATTACCCCCTGCTTCAACTTCATCACCACCTGCTTCAACTCCATCACCTCCTGCTTCAACTCCATCACCTCCTGCTTCAACATCATTACCCCCTGCTTCAACTCCATCACCTCCTGCTTCAACTCCATCACATCCTGCTTCAACTCCATCACCTCCTGCTTCAACTCCATCACCTACTGCTTTAACTGCATCACATCCTGCTTGAACTCCATGACCTCCTGCTTCAACTTCATCACCTCATGTTTCAACTCCATCACCTCCTGCTTCAACTCCATCACCACCTGCTTCAACTCCATCACGTCCTGCTTCAACTCCATAACCTCCTGCTTCAGCTTCATCACCTCATGTTTCAACTCCATCACCTCCGGCTTCAACTCCATCACCTCCTGCTTCGGCGCCATCACCTCCTGCTTCAACTCAATCACATCCTGCTTCAACTCCATCACCTCCTGCTTCAACTCTATAACCTCCTGCTTCAGCTTCATCACCTCATGTTTCAACTCCATCACCTCCGGCTTCAACTCCATCACCTCCTGCTTCAGCTACATCACCTCCTGCTTCAACTCCATCACCTCCTGCTTCAACTCCATCACCTCCTGCTTCAACTACATCACCTGCTGCTTCAACTCCATCACCTCCTGCTTCAACTCCATCACCTCCTGCTTCAACTGCATCATCTCCTGCTTCAACTGCATCATCTCCTGCTTCAACTCTATCACCTCCTGCTTCAAATTCCTCACCTCCTGCTTCAACTCCATCATCTCCTGCTTCAACTCCATCACCTCCTGCTTCAACTGCATCATCTCCTGCTTCAAATGCATCATCTCCTGATTCAACTCCATCACCTCCTGCTTCAAATCCCTCTCCACCTGCTTCAACTCCATCACATGCTGCATCAACTCCATAACCTCCTGCTTCAACTCCATCACATCCTTCTTCAAATTTTTCACCTCCTGCTTCAACTCCATCACCTCCTGCATCAACTCCATCACCTCCTGCTTCAACTCCATCACTTCCTGCTTCAGCTTCATCACTTCCTGCTTCAACTCCATAACCTCCTCCTTCAACTCCATCACATCCTTCTTCAACTTTATCACCTCCTGCTTCAACTCCATCACCTCCTGCATCAACTCCATCACCTCCTGCTTCAACTCCATCACCTCCTGCTTCAGCTACATCACCTCCTGCTTCAACTTCATCACCTTCTGCTTCAACTGCACCATCTCCTGCTTCAACTGCATCATCTCCTGCTTCAACTCCATCACCTCCTGCTTCAACTCCCTCACCTCCTGCTTCATCTCCATCATCTCCTGCTTCAACTGCATCACCTCCTGCTTCAGCTGCATCACATCCTGATTCAATTCCATCAACTCCTGCTTCAACTCCATCACCTCCTGCTTCAACTGCATCACATCCTGCTTCAACTTCATTACCCGCTGCTTCAACTCCATCACCTCCTGCTTCAACTCCATCACCTCCTGCTACAACTCCATCACCTCCTGCTTCAACTTCATTACCCCCTGCTTCAACTCCATCACCTCCTTCCTCAACTCCATCACCTCCTGCATCAATTCCATCACCTCCTGCTTCAACTCCATCACCTCCTGCTTCAACTGCATCACATCCTGCTTCAATTACATCACCTTCTGCTTCAACTCCATCACCTCCTGCTTCAACTCCATCACATCCTGCTTCAACTTCATTACCCCCTGCTTCAACTCCATCACCACCTGCTTCAACTCCATCACCTCCTGCTTCAACTCCATCACCTCCTGCTTCAACATCATTACCCCCTGCTTCAACTCCATCACCTCCAGCTTCAACTCCATCACATCCTGCTTCAACTCCATCACCTCCTGCTTCAACTCCATCACCTCCTGCTTCAACTGCATCACATCCTGCTTCAATTCCATCACCTTCTGCTTCAACTCCATCACCTCCTGCTTCAACTCCATCACATCCTGCTTCAACTTCATTACCCCCTGCTTCAACTTCATCACCACCTGCTTCAACTCCATCACCTCCTGCTTCAACTCCATCACCTCCTGCTTCAACATCATTACCCCCTGCTTCAACTCCATCACCTCCTGCTTCAACTCCATCACATCCTGCTTCAACTCCATCACCTCCTGCTTCAACTCAATCACCTACTGCTTTAACTGCATCACATCCTGCTTGAACTCCATGACCTCCTGCTTCAACTTCATCACCTCATGTTTCAACTCCATCACCTCCTGCTTCAACTCCATCACCACCTGCTTCAACTCCATCACGTCCTGCTTCAACTCCATAACCTCCTGCTTCAGCTTCATCACCTCATGTTTCAACTCCATCACCTCCGGCTTCAACTCCATCACCTCCTGCTTCGGCGTCATCACCTCCTGCTTCAACTCAATCACATCCTGCTTCAACTCCATCACCTCCTGCTTCAACTCTATAACCTCCTGCTTCAGCTTCATCACCTCATGTTTCAACTCCATCACCTCCGGCTTCAACTCCATCACCTCCTGCTTCAGCTACATCACCTCCTGCTTCAACTCCATCACCTCCTGCTTCAACTCCATCACCTCCTGCTTCAACTACATCACCTGCTGCTTCAACTCCATCACCTCCTGCTTCAACTCCATCACCTCCTGCTTCAACTGCATCATCTCCTGCTTCAACTGCATCATCTCCTGCTTCAACTCTATCACCTCCTGCTTCAAATTCCTCACCTCCTGCTTCAACTCCATCATCTCCTGCTTCAACTCCATCACCTCCTGCTTCAACTGCATCATCTCCTGCTTCAAATGCATCATCTCCTGATTCAACTCCATCACCTCCTGCTTCAAATCCCTCTCCACCTGCTTCAACTCCATCACATGCTGCATCAACTCCATAACCTCCTGCTTCAACTCCATCACATCCTTCTTCAAATTTTTCACCTCCTGCTTCAACTCCATCACCTCCTGCATCAACTCCATCACCTCCTGCTTCAACACCATCACTTCCTGCTTCAGCTTCATCACTTCCTGCTTCAACTCCATAACCTCCTCCTTCAACTCCATCACATCCTTCTTCAACTTTATCACCTCCTGCTTCAACTCCATCACCTCCTGCATCAACTCCATCACCTCCTGCTTCAACTCCATCACCTCCTGCTTCAGCTACATCACCTCCTGCTTCAACTTCATCACCTTCTGCTTCAACTGCACCATCTCCTGCTTCAACTGCATCATCTCCTGCTTCAACTCCATCACCTCCTGCTTCAACTCCCTCACCTCCTGCTTCATCTCCATCATCTCCTGCTTCAACTGCATCACCTCCTGCTTCAGCTGCATCACATCCTGATTCAATTCCATCAACTCCTGCTTCAACTCCATCACCACCTGCTTCAACTGCATCACATCCTGCTTCAACTTCATTACCCGCTGCTTCAACTCCATCACCTCCTGCTTCAACTCCATCACCTCCTGCTACAACTCCATCACCTCCTGCTTCAACTTCATTACCCCCTGCTTCAACTCCATCACCTCCTTCCTCAACTCCATCACCTCCTGCATCAATTCCATCACCTCCTGTTTCAACTCCATCACCTCCTGCTTCAACTGCATCACATCCTGCTTCAATTACATCACCTTCTGCTTCAACTCCATCACCTCCTGCTTCAACTCCATCACATCCTGCTTCAACTTCATTACCCCCTGCTTCAACTCCATCACCACCTGCTTCAACTCCATCACCTCCTGCTTCAACTCCATCACCTCCTGCTTCAACATCATTACCCCCTGCTTCAACTCCATCACCTCCTGCTTCAACTCCATCACATCCTGCTTCAACTCCATCACCTCCTGCTTCAACTCCATCACCTCCTGCTTTAACTGCATCACATCCTGCTTGAACTCTATGACCTCCTGCTTCAACTTCATCACCTCATGTTTCAACTCCATCACCTCCTGCTTCAACTCCATCACCACCTGCTTCAACTCCATCACATCCTGCTTCAACTCCATAACCTCCTGCTTCAGATTCATCACCTCATGTTTTAACTCCATCACCTCCGGCTTCAACTCCATCACCTCCTGCTTCGGCGTCATCACCTCCTGCTTCAACTCAATCACATCCTGCTTCAACTCCATCACCTCCTGCTTCAACTCTATAACCTCCTGCTTCAGCTTCATCACCTCATGTTTCAACTCCATCACCTCCGGCTTCAACTCCATCACCTCCTGCTTCAGCTACATCACCTCCTGCTTCAACTCCATCACCTCCTGCTTCAACTCCATCACCTCCTGCTTCAACTACATCACCTGCTGCTTCAACTCCATCACCTCCTGCTTCAACTCCATCACCTCCTGCTTCAACTGCATCATCTCCTGCTTCAACTGCATCATCTCCTGCTTCAACTCTATCACCTCCTGCTTCAAATTCCTCACCTCCTGCTTCAACTCCATCATCTCCTGCTTCAACTCCATCACCTCCTGCTTCAACTGCATCATCTCCTGCTTCAACTCCATCACCTACTGCTTCAAATCCCTCTCCTCCTGCTTCAACTCCATCATGTCCTTTTTCAACTGCATCATCTCCTGCTTCAGCTGCATCACATCCTGCTTCAATTCCATCAGCTCCTGCTTCAACTCCATCACCTCCTGCTTCAACTGCATCACATCCTGCTTCAATTTCATTACCCCCTGCTTCAACTCCATCACCTCCTGCTTCAACTCCATCACCTCCTGCTTCAACTCCATTACCCCCTGCTTCAACTCCATCACCCCCTGCTTCAACTCCATCACCTCCTGCCTCAACTCCATCACCTCCTGCTTCAACTCCATCACTTCCTGCTTCAACTCCATCACATCCTGCTTCAATTCCATGACCTCCTTCTTCAACTTCATCACCTCATGTTTCAACTCCATCACCTCCTGCTTCAACTCCATCACCACCTGCTTCAACTCCATCACCTCCTGCTTCAACTCCATCACCACCTGCTTCAACTCCATCACATGCTGCAGCAACTCCATAACCTCCTGCTTCAACTTCATCACCTCATATTTCAACTCCATCACCTCAGGCTTCAACTCCATCACATCCTGCTTCAACTCAATCATCTCCTGCTCCAACGGCATCACATCCTGCTTCAGCTGCATCACATCCTGCTTCAATTCCATCACCTCCTGCTTCAACTCCATCACCTCCTGCTTCAACTGCATCACATCCTGCTTCAATTCCATCACCTTCTGCTTCAACTCCATCACCTCCTGCTTCAACTCCATCACATCCTGCTTCAACTTCATTACCCCCTGCTACAACTCCATCACCTCCTGTTTCAACTCCATCACCTCCTGCTTCAACATCATTACCCCCTGCTTCAACTCCATCACCTCCTGCTTCAACTCCATCAAATCCTGCTTCAACTCCATCACCTCCTGCTTCAAATCCATCACCTCCTGCTTTAACTCCATCACATCCTGCTTCAACTCCATGACCTCCTGCTTCAACTTCATCACCTCATGTTTCAACTCCATCACCTCCTGCTTCAACTCCATCATCACCTGCTTCAACTCCATCACATCCTGCTTCAACTCCATAACCTCCTGCTTCAGCTTCATCACCTCATGTTTCAACTCCATCACCTCCGGCTTCAACTCCATCACCTCCTGCTTCGGCGTCATCACCTCCTGCTTCAACTCAATCACCTCCTGGTTCAACTCCATCACCTCCTGCTTCAACTACATGACCTTCAGCTTCAACACCATCACCCACTGCTTGAACTCCATAGCCTCCTGCTTCAACTCCATCACATCATTCTTCAACTTTATCACCTCCTGCTTCAACTCCATCACCTCCTGCATCAACTCCATCACCTCCTGCTTCAACTACATCACCTTCAGCTTCAACTCCATCACCCACTGCTTCAACTCCATCACTTCCTGCTTCAATTCCATAACCTCCTGCTTCAACTCCATCACATCCTTCTTCAACTTTTTCACCTCCTGCTTCAACTCCATCACCTCCTGCATCAACTCCATCACCTCCTGCTTCAACACCATCACTTCCTGCTTCAGCTTCATCACTTCCTGCTTCAACTCCATAACCTCCTCCTTCAACTCCATCACATCCTTCTTCAACTTTATCACCTCCTGCTTCAACTCCATCACCTCCTGCATCAACTCCATCACCTCCTGCTTCAACTCCATCACCTCCTGCTTCAGCTACATCACCTCCTGCTTCAGCTACATCACCTCCTGCTTCAACTCCATCACCTTCTGCTTCAACTGCATCATCTCCTGCTTCAACTGCATCATCTGCTGCTTCAACTCCATCACCTCCTGCTTCAACTCCATCACCTCCTGCTTCAGCTACATCACCTCCTGCTTCAACTCCATCACCTCCTGCTTCAACTCCATCACCTCCTGCTTCAACTGCATCATCTCCTGCTTCAACTGCATCATCTCCTGCTTCAACTCCATCACCTCCTGCTTCAAATTCCTCACCTCCTGCTTCAACTCCATCATCTCCTGCTTCAACTCCATCACCTACTGCTTCAACTGCATTATCTCCTGCTTCAACTGCATCATCTCCTGCTTCAACTCCATCACCTCCTGCTTCAAATCCCTCACCTCCTGCTTCAACTCCATCATCTCCTTTTTCAACTGCATCACCTCCTGCTTCAGCTGCATCACATCCTGCTTCAATTCCATCAGCTCCTGCTTCAACTCCATCACCTCCTGCTTCAACTGCATCACATCCTGCTTCAACTTCATTACCCCCTGCTTCAACTCCATCACCTCCTGCTTCAACTCCATCACCTCCTGCTTCAACTCCATTACCCCCTGCTTCAACTCCATCACCCCCTGCTTCAACTCCATCACCTCCTGCCTCAACTCTATCACCTCCTGCTTCAACTCCATCACTTCATGCTTCAACTCCATCACATCCTGCTTCAATTCCATGACCTCCTGCTTCAACTTCATCACCTCATGTTTCAACTCCATCACCTCCTGCTTCAACTCCATCACCACCTGCTTCAACTCCATCACCTCCTGCTTCAACTCCATCACCACCTGCTTCAACTCCATTACATGCTGCATCAACTCCATAACCTCCTGCTTCAACTTCAACACCTCATATTTCAACTCCATCACCTCCGGCTTCAACTCCATCACATCCTGCTTCAACTCCATCATCTCCTGCTCCAACGGCATCACATCCTGCTTCAGCTGCATCACATCCTGCTTCAATTCCATCACCTCCTGCTTCAACTCCATCACCTCCTGCTTCAACTGCATCACATCCTGCTTCAATTCCATCACCTTCTGCTTCAACTCCATCACCTCCTGCTTCAACTCCATCACATCCTGCTTCAACTTCATTACCCCCTGCTTCAACTCCATCACCTCCTGCTTCAACTCCATCACCTCCTGCTTCAACATCATTACCCCCTGCTTCAACTCCATCGCCTCCTGCTTCAACTCCATCAAATCCTGCTTCAACTCCATCACCTCCTGCTTCAACTCCATCACCTCCTGCTTTAACTCCATCACATCCTGCTTGAACTCCATGACCTCCTGCTTCAACTTCATCACCTCATGTTTCAACTCCATCACCTCCTGCTTCAACTCCATCACCACCTGCTTCAACCCCATCACATCCTGCTTCAACTCCATAACCTCCTGCTTCAACTTCATCACCTCATGTTTCAACTCCATCACCTCCGGCTTCAACTCCATCACCTCCTGCTTCGGCGTCATCACCTCCTGCTTCAACTCAATCACCTCCTGGTTCAACTCCATCACCTCCTGCTTCAACTACATGACCTTCAGCGTCAACACCATCACCCACTGCTTGAACTCCATAGCCTCCTGCTTCAACTCCATCACATCATTCTTCAACTTTATCACCTCCTGCTTCAACTCCATCACCTCCTGCATCAACTCCATCACCACCTGCTTCAACTACATCACCTTCAGATTCAACTCCATCACCCACTGCTTCAACTCCATCACTTCCTGCTTCAATTCCATAACCTCCTGCTTCAACTCCATCACATCCTTCTTCAACTTTTTCACCTCCTGCTTCAACTCCATCACCTCCTGCATCAACTCCATCACCTCCTGCTTCAACACCATCACTTCCTGCTTCAGCTTCATCACTTCCTGCTTCAACTCCATAACCTCCTCCTTCAACTCCATCACATCCTTCTTCAACTTTATCACCTCCTGCTTCAACTCCATCACCTCCTGCATCAACTCCATCACCTCCTGCTTCAACTCCATCACCTCCTGCTTCAGCTACATCACCTCCTGCTTCAGCTACATCACCTTCTGCTTCAACTGCATCATCTCCTGCTTCAACTGCATCATCTCCTGCTTCAACTCCATCACCTCCTGCTTCAACTCCCTCACCTCCTGCTTCATCTCCATCATCTCCTCCTTCAACTGCATCACCTCCTGCTTCAGCTGCATCACATCCTGATTCAATTCCATCAACTCCTGCTTCAACTCCATCACCTCCTGCTTCAACTGCATCACATCCTGCTTCAACTTCATTACCCCCTGCTTCAACTCCATCACCTCCTGCTTCAACTCCATCACCTCCTGCTTCAACTCCATCACCTCCTGCTTCAACTCCATCACCTCCTGCTTCAACTTCATTACCCCCTGCTTCAACTCCATCACCTCCTGCTTCAACTCCATCACCTCCTTCCTCAACTCCATCACCTCCTGCATCAATTCCATCACCTCCTGCTTCAACGCCATCACCTCCTGCTTCAACTGCATCACATCCTGCTTCAATTCCATCACCTTCTGCTTCAACTCCATCACCTCCTGCTTCAACTCCATCACATCCTGCTTCAACTTCATTACCCCCTGCTTCAAATCCATCACCACCTGCTTCAACTCCATCACCTCCTGCTTCAACCCCATCACCTCCTGCTTCAACATCATTACCCCCTGCTTCAACTCCATCACCTCCTGCTTCAACTCCATCACATCCTGCTTCAACTCCATCACCTCCTGCTTCAACTCCATCACCTCCTGCTTTAACTGCATCACATCCTGCTTGAACTCCATGACCTCCTGCTTCAACTTCATCACCTCATGTTTCAACTCCTTCACCTCCTGCTTCAACTCCATCACCACCTGCTTCAACTCCATCACATCCTGCTTCAACTCCATAACCTAATGCTTCAGCTTCATCACCTCATGTTTCAACTCCATCACCTCCGGCTTCAACTCCATCACCTCCTGCTTCGGCGTCATCACCTCCTGCTTCAACTCAATCACATCCTGCTTCAACTCCATCATCTCCTGCTTCAACTCCATAACCTCCTGCTTCAGCTTCATCACCTCATGTTTCAACTCCATCACCTCCGGCTTCAACTCCATCACCTCCTGCTTCAGCTACATCACCTCCTGCTTCAACTCCATCACCTCCTGCTTCAACTCCATCACCTCCTGCTTCAACTACATCACCTGCTGCTTCAACTCCATCACCTCCTGCTTCAACTCCATCACCTCCTGCTTCAACTGCATCATCTCCTGCTTCAACTGCATCATCTCCTGCTTCAACTCTATCACCTCCTGCTTCAAATTCCTCACCTCCTGCTTCAACTCCATCATCTCCTGCTTCAACTCCATCACCTCCTGCTTCAACTGCATCATCTCCTGCTTCAACTGCATCATCTCCTGCTTCAACTCCATCACCTCCTGCTTCAAATCCCTCACCTCCTGCTTCAACTCCATCATGTCCTGCTTCAACTCCATCACCTCCTGCTTCAACTGCATCATCTCCTGCTTCAACTGCATCACCTCCTGCTTCAACTTCATTACCCCCTGCTTCAACTCCATCACCTCCTGCTTCAACTCCATCACCTCCTGCTTCAACTCCATTACCCCCTGCTTCAACTCCATCACCCCCTGCTTCAACTTCATCACCTCCTGCCTCAACTCCATCACCTCCTGCTTCAACTCCATCACTTCCTGCTTCAACTCCATCACATCCTGCTTCAATTCCATGACCTCCTTCTTCAACTTCATCACCTCATGTTTCAACTCCATCACCTCCTGCTTCAACTCCATCACCACCTGCTTCAACTCCATCACCTCCTGCTTCAACTCCATCACCACCTGCTTCAACTCCATCACATGCTGCAGCAACTCCATAACCTCCTGCTTCAACTTCATCACCTCATATTTCAACTCCATCACCTCCGGCTTCAACTCCATCACATCCTGCTTCAACTCCATCATCTCCTGCTCCAACGGCATCACATCCTGCTTCAGCTGCATCACATCCTGCTTCAATTCCATCACCTCCTGCTTCAACTCCATCACCTCCTGCTTCAACTGCATCACATCCTGCTTCAATTCCATCACCTTCTGCTTCATCTCCATCACCTCCTGCTTCAACTCCATCACCTCCTGCTTCAACTGCATCACATCCTGCTTCAACTCCATCACCTCCTGCTTCAACTCCATCACCTCCTGCTTCAACTCCATCACCTCCTGCCTCAACTCTATCACCTCCTGCTTCAACTCCATCACTTCATGCTTCAACTCCATCACATCCTGCTTCAATTCCATGACCTCCTGCTTCAACTTCATCACCTCATGTTTCAACTCCATCACCTCCTGCTTCAACTCCATCACCACCTGCTTCAACTCCATCACCTCCTGCTTCAACTCCATCACCACCTGCTTCAACTCCATTACATGCTGCATCAACTCCATAACCTCCTGCTTCAACTTCAACACCTCATATTTCAACTCCATCACCTCCGGCTTCAACTCCATCACATCCTGCTTCAACTCCATCATCTCCTGCTCCAACGGCATCACATCCTGCTTCAGCTGCATCACATCCTGCTTCAATTCCATCACCTCCTGCTTCAACTCCATCACCTCCTGCTTCAACTGCATCACATCCTGCTTCAATTCCATCACCTTCTGCTTCAACTCCATCACCTCCTGCTTCAACTCCATCACATCCTGCTTCAACTTCATTACCCCCTGCTACAACTCCATCACCTCCTGCTTCAACTCCATCACCTCCTGCTTCAACATCATTACCCCCTGCTTCAACTCCATCGCCTCCTGCTTCAACTCCATCAAATCCTGCTTCAACTCCATCACCTCCTGCTTCAACTCCATCACCTCCTGCTTTAACTCCATCACATCCTGCTTGAACTCCATGACCTCCTGCTTCAACTTCATCACCTCATGTTTCAACTCCATCACCTCCTGCTTCAACTCCATCACCACCTGCTTCAACCCCATCACATCCTGCTTCAACTCCATAACCTCCTGCTTCAACTTCATCACCTCATTTTTCAACTCCATCACCTCCGGCTTCAACTCCATCACCTCCTGCTTCGGCGTCATCACCTCCTGCTTCAACTCAATCACCTCCTGGTTCAACTCCATCACCTCCTGCTTCAACTACATGACCTTCAGCGTCAACACCATCACCCACTGCTTGAACTCCATAGCCTCCTGCTTCAACTCCATCACATCTTTCTTCAACTTTTTCACCTCCTGCTTCAACTCCATCACCTCCTGCATCAACTCCATCACCACCTGCTTCAACTACATCACCTTCAGATTCAACTCCATCACCCACTGCTTCAACTCCATCACTTCCTGCTTCAATTCCATAACCTCCTGCTTCAACTCCATCACATCCTTCTTCAACTTTTTCACCTCATGCTTCAACTCCATCACCTCCTGCATCAACTCCATCACCTCCTGCTTCAACACCATCACTTCCTGCTTCAGCTTCATCACTTCCTGCTTCAACTCCATAACCTCCTCCTTCAACTCCATCACATCCTTCTTCAACTTTATCACCTCCTGCTTCAACTCCATCACCTCCTGCATCAACTCCATCACCTCCTGCTTCAACTCCATCACCTCCTGCTTCAGCTACATCACCTCCTGCTTCAACTCCATCACCTTCTGCTTCAACTGCATCATCTCCTGCTTCAACTGCATCATCTCCTGCTTCAACTCCATCACCTCCTGCTTCAACTCCCTCACCTCCTGCTTCATCTCCATCATCTCCTGCTTCAACTCCATCACCTCCTGCTTCAGCTGCATCACATCCTGATTCAATTCCATCAACTCCTGCTTCAACTCCATCACCTCCTGCTTCAACTGCATCACATCCTGCTTCAACTTCATTACCCCCTGCTTCAACTCCATCACCTCCTGCTTCAACTCCATCACCTCCTGCTTCAACTCCATCACCTCCTGCTTCAACTTCATTACCCCCTGCTTCAACTCCATCACCTCCTGCTTCAACTCCATCACCTCCTTCCTCAACTCCATCACCTCCTGCATCAATTCCATCACCTCCTGCTTCAACTCCATCACCTCCTGCTTCAACTGCATCACATCCTGCTTCAATTCCATCACCTTCTGCTTCAACTCCATCACCTCCTGCTTCAACTCCATCACATCCTGCTTCAACTTCATTACCCCCTGCTTCAAATCCATCACCACCTGCTTCAACTCCATCACCTCCTGCTTCAACCCCATCACCTCCTGCTTCAACATCATTACCCCCTGCTTCAACTCCATCACCTCCTGCTTCAACTCCATCACATCCTGCTTCAACTCCATCACCTCCTGCTTCAACTCCATCACCTCCTGCTTTAACTGCATCACATCCTGCTTGAACTCCATGACCTCCTGCTTCAACTTCATCACCTCATGTTTCAACTCCATCACCTCCTGCTTCAACTCCATCACCACCTGCTTCAACTCCATCACATCCTGCTTCAACTCCATAACCTCCTGCTTCAGCTTCATCACCTCATGTTTCAACTCCATCACCTCCGGCTTCAACTCCATCACCTCCTGCTTCGGCGTCATCACCTCCTGCTTCAACTCAATCACATCCTGCTTCAACTCCATCACCTCCTGCTTCAACTCCATAACCTCCTGCTTCAGCTTCATCACCTCATGTTTCAACTCCATCACCTCCGGCTTCAACTCCATCACCTCCTGCTTCAGCTACATCACCACCTGCTTCAACTCCATCACCTCCTGCTTCAACTCCATCACCTCCTGCTTCAACTACATCACCTGCTGCTTCAACTCCATCACCTGCTGCTTCAACTCCATCACCTCCTGCTTCAACTGCATCATCTCCTGCTTCAACTGCATCATCTCCTGCTTCAACTCTATCACCTCCTGCTTCAAATTCCTCACCTCCTGCTTCAACTCCATCATCTCCTGCTTCAACTCCATCACCTCCTGCTTCAAATCCCTCACCTCCTGCTTCAACTCCATCATGTCCTTTTTCAACTGCATCACCTCCTGCTTCAGCTGCATCACATCCTGCTTCAATTCCATCAGCTCCTGCTTCAACTCCATCACCTCCTGCTTCAACTGCATCACATCCTGCTTCAACTTCATTACCCCCTGCTTCAACTCCATCACCTCCTGCTTCAACTCCATCACCTCCTGCTTCAACTCCATTACCCCCTGCTTCAACTCCATCACCCCCTGCTTCAACACCATCACCTCCTGCCTCAACTCCATCACCTCCTGCTTCAACTCCATCACTTCCTGCTTCAACTCCATCACATCCTGCTTCAATTCCATGACCTCCTTCTTCAACTTCATCACCTCATGTTTCAACTCCATCACCTCCTGCTTCAACTCCATCACCACCTGCTTCAACTCCATCACCTCCTGCTTCAACTCCATCACCACCTGCTTCAACTCATTCACCTCATATTTCAACTCCATCACCTCCGGCTTCAACTCCATCACATCCTGCTTCAAGTCCATCATCTCCTGCTCCAACGGCATCACATCCTGCTTCAGCTGCATCACATCCTGCTTCAATTCCATCACCTCCTGCTTCAACTCCATCACCTCCTGCTTCAACTGCATCACATCCTGCTTCAATTCCATCACCTTCTGCTTCATCTCCATCACCTCCTGCTTCAACTCCATCACATCCTGCTTCATTTTCATTACACCCTGCTTCAACTCCATCACCTCCTGCTTCAACATCATTACCCCCTGCTTCAACTCCATCACCTCCTGCTTCAACTCCATCAAATCCTGCTTCAACTCCATCACCTCCTGCTTCAACTCCATCACCTCCTGCTTTAACTCCATCACATCCTGCTTCAACTCCATGAACTCCTGCTTCAACTTCATCACCTCATGTTTCAACTCCATCACCTCCTGCTTCAACTCCATCACCACCTGCTTCAACTCCATCACATCCTGCTTCAACTCCATAACCTCCTGCTTCAGCTTCATCACCTCATGTTTCAACTCCATCACCTCCGGCTTCAACTCCATCACCTCCTGCTTCGGCGTCATCACCTCCTGCTTCAACTCAATCACCTCCTGGTTCAACTCCATCACCTCCTGCTTCAACTACATGACCTTCAGCTTCCACACCATCACCCTCTGCTTGAACTCCCTAGCCTCCTGCTTCAACTCCATCACATCATTCTTCAACTTTATCACCTCCTGCTTCAACTCCATCACCTCCTGCATCAACTCCATCACCTCCTGCTTCAACTACATCACCTTCAGCTTCAACTCCATCACCCACTGCTTCAACTCCATCACTTCCTGCTTCAATTCCATAACCTCCTGCTTCAACTCCATCACATCCTTCTTCAACTTTTTCACCTCCTGCTTCAACTCCATCACATCCTGCATCAACTCCATAACCTCATCCTTCAGCTCCATCACATCCTGCTTCAGCTACATCACCTCCTGCTTCAACTCCATCACCTCCTGCTTCAACTCCATCACCTCCTGCTTCAACTACATCACCTGCTGCTTCAACTCCATCACCTCCTGCTTCAACTCCATCACCTCCTGCTTCAACTGCATCACCCCCGGCTTCAACTCCATCACCTCCTGCTTCAACTCCATCACCTCCTGCTTCAACTCCATAAACTCCTGCTTCAACTCCATCACCTCCTGCTTCAACTGCATCACATCCTGCTTCAACTTCATTACCCCCTGCTTCAACTCCATCACCTCCTGCTTCAACTCCATCACCTCCTGCTTCAACTCCATCACCTCCTGCTTCAACTCCATCACCACCTGCTTCAACTCCATCACCACCTGCTTCAACTCCATCACATGCTGCAGCAACTCCATAACCTCCTGCTTCAACTTCATCACCTCATATTTCAACTCCATCACCTCCGGCTTCAACTCCATCACATCCTGCTTCAACTCCATCATCTCCTGCTCCAACGGCATCACATCCTGCTTCAGCTGCATCACATCCTGCTTCAATTCCATCACCTCCTGCTTCAACTCCATCACCTCCTGCTTCAACTGCATCACATCCTGCTTCAACTCCATCACCTCCTGCTTCAATTCCATCACCTTCTGCTTCATCTCCATCACCTCCTGCTTCAACTCCATCAGATCCTGCTTCATTTTCATTACACCCTGCTTCAACTCCATCACCTCCTGCTTCAACTCCATCACCTCCTGCTTCAACTCCATCACCTCCTGCCTCAACTCTATCACCTCCTGCTTCAACTCCATCACTTCATGCTTCAACTCCATCACATCCTGCTTCAATTCCATGACCTCCTGCTTCAACTTCATCACCTCATGTTTCAACTCCATCACCTCCTGCTTCAACTCCATCACCACCTGCTTCAACTCCATCACCTCCTGCTTCAACTCCATCACCACCTGCTTCAACTCCATTACATGCTGCATCAACTCCATAACCTCCTGCTTCAACTTCAACACCTCATATTTCAACTCCATCACCTCCGGCTTCAACTCCATCACATCCTGCTTCAACTCCATCATCTCCTGCTCCAACGGCATCACATCCTGCTTCAGCTGCATCACATGCTGCTTCAATTCCATCACCTCCTGCTTCAACTCCATCACCTCCTGCTTCAACTGCATCACATCCTGCTTCAATTCCATCACCTTCTGCTTCAACTCCATCACCTCCTGCTTCAACTCCATCACATCCTGCTTCAACTTCATTACCCCCTGCTTCAACTCCATCACCTCCTGCTTCAACTCCATCACCTCCTGCTTCAACATCATTACCCCCTGCTTCAACTGCATCACCCCCTGCTTCAACTCCATCACCTCCTGCTTCAACTCCATCACCTCCTGCTTCAACTCCATAAACTCCTGCTTCAACTCCATCACCTCCTGCTTCAACTGCATCACATCCTGCTTCAACTTCATTACCCCCTGCTTCAACTCCATCACCTCCTGCTTCAACTCCATCACCTCCTGCTTTAACTCCATCACATCCTGCTTGAACTCCATGACCTCCTGCTTCAACTTCATCACCTCATGTTTCAACTCCATCACCTCCTGCTTCAATTCCATCACCACCTGCTTCAACCCCATCACATCCTGCTTCAACTCCATAACCTCCTGCTTCAACTTCATCACCTCATGTTTCAACTCCATCACCTCCGGCTTCAACTCCATCACCTCCTGCTTCGGCGTCATCACCTCCTGCTTCAACTCAATCACCTCCTGGTTCAACTCCATCACCTCCTGCTTCAACTACATGACCTTCAGCGTCAACACCATCACCCACTGCTTGAACTCCATAGCCTCCTGCTTCAACTCCATCACATCATTCTTCAACTTTTTCACCTCCTGCTTCAACTCCATCACCTCCTGCATCAACTCCATCACCACCTGCTTCAACTACATCACCTTCAGATTCAACTCCATCACCCACTGCTTCAACTCCATCACTTCCTGCTTCAATTCCATAACCTCCTGCTTCAACTCCATCACATCCTTCTTCAACTTTTTCACCTCCTGCTTCAACTCCATCACCTCCTGCAACAACTCCATCACCTCCTGCTTCAACACCATCACTTCCTGCTTCAGCTTCATCACTTCCTGCTTCAACTCCATAACCTCCTCCTTCAACTCCATCACATCCTTCTTCAACTTTATCACCTCCTGCTTCAACTCCATCACCTCCTGCATCAACTCCATCACCTCCTGCTTCAACTCCATCACCTCCTGCTTCAGCTACATCACCTCCTGCTTCAACTCCATCACCTTCTGCTTCAACTGCATCATCTCCTGCTTCAACTCCATCACCTCCTGCATCAACTCCATCACCTCCTGCTTCAACACCATCACTTCCTGCTTCAGCTTCATCACTTCCTGCTTCAACTCCATAACCTCCTCCTTCAACTCCATCACATCCTTCTTCAACTTTATCACCTCCTGCTTCAACTCCATCACCTCCTGCATCAACTCCATCACCTCCTGCTTCAACTCCATCACCTCCTGCTTCAGCTACATCACCTCCTGCTTCAACTCCATCACCTTCTGCTTCAACTGCATCATCTCCTGCTTCAACTGCATCATCTCCTGCTTCAACTGCATCACCTCCTGCTTCAGCTGCATCACATCCTGATTCAATTCCATCAACTCCTGCTTCAACTGCATCACATCCTGCTTCAACTTCATTACCCCCTGCTTCAACTCCATCACCTCCTGCTTCAACTCCATCACCTCCTGCTTCAACTCCATCACCTCCTGCTTCAACTTCATTACCCCCTGCTTCAACTCCATCACCTCCTGCTTCAACTCCATCACCTCCTTCCTCAACTCCATCACCTCCTGCATCAATTCCATCACCTCCTGCTTCAACTCCATCACCTCCTGCTTCAACTGCATCACACCCTGCTTCAATTCCATCACCTCCTGCTTCAACTCCATCACATCCTGCTTCAACTTCATTACCCCCTGCTTCAAATCCATCACCACCTGCTTCAACTCCATCACCTCCTGCTTCAACCCCATCACCTCCTGCTTCAACATCATTACCCCCTGCTTCAACTCCATCACCTCCTGCTTCAACCCCATCACATCCTGCTTCAACTCCATCACCTCCTGCTTCAACTCCATCACCTCCTGCTTTAACTGCATCACATCCTGCTTGAACTCCATGACCTCCTGCTTCAACTTCATCACCTCATGTTTCAACTCCATCACCTCCTGCTTCAACTCCATCACCACCTGCTTCAACTCCATCACATCCTGCTTCAACTCCATCACATCCTGCTTCAACTCCATAAACTCCTGCTTCAGCTTCATCACCTCATGTTTCAACTCCATCACCTCCGGCTTCAACTCCATCACCTCCTGCTTCGGCGTCATCACCTCCTGCTTCAACTCAATCACATCCTGCTTCAACTCCATCACCTCCTGCTTCAACTCCATAATCTCCTGCTTCAGCTTCATCACCTCATGTTTCAACTCCATCACCTCCGGCTTCAACTCCATCACCTCCTGCTTCAGCTACATCACCTCCTGCTTCAACTCCATCACCTCCTGCTTCAACTCCATCACCTCCTGCTTCAACTACATCACCTGCTGCTTCAACTCCATCACCTCCTGCTTCAACTCCATCACCTCCTGCTTCAACTGCATCATCTCCTGCTTCAACTGCATCATCTCCTGCTTCAACTCCATCACCTCCTGCTTCAAATTCCTCACCTCCTGCTTCAACTCCATCATCTCCTGCTTCAACTCCATCACCTCCTGCTTCAACTGCATCATCTCCTGCTTCAACTGCATCATCTCCTGCTTCAACTCCATCACCTCCTGCTTCAAATCCCTCACCTCCTGCTTCAACTCCATCATGTCCTTTTTCAACTGCATCACCTCCTGCTTCAGCTGCATCACATCCTGCTTCAATTCCATCAGCTCCTGCTTCAACTCCATCACCTCCTGCTTCAGCTTCATCACCTCATGTTTCAACTCCATCACCTCCGGCTTCAACTCCATCACCTCCTGCTTCGGCGTCATCACCTCCTGCTTCAACTCAATCACATCCTGCTTCAACTCCATCACCTCCTGCTTCAACTCCATAATCTCCTGCTTCAGCTTCATCACCTCATGTTTCAACTCCATCACCTCCGGCTTCAACTCCATCACCTCCTGCTTCAGCTACATCACCTCCTGCTTCAACTCCATCACCTCCTGCTTCAACTCCATCACCTCCTGCTTCAACTACATCACCTGCTGCTTCAACTCCATCACCTCCTGCTTCAACTCCATCACCTCCTGCTTCAACTGCATCATCTCCTGCTTCAACTGCCTCATCTCTTGCTTCAACTCCATCACCTCCTGCTTCAAATTCCTCACCTCCTGCTTCAACTCCATCATCTCCTGCTTCAACTCCATCACCTCCTGCTTCAACTGCATCATCTCCTGCTTCAACTGCATCATCTCCTGCTTCAACTCCATCACCTCCTGCTTCAAATCCCTCACCTCCTGCTTCAACTCCATCATGTCCTTTTTCAACTCCATCACCTCCTGCTTCAACTCCATCACCTCCTGCTTCAATTCCATCACCCCCTGCTTCAACTCCATCACCTCCTGCTTCAACTCCATCACCTCCTGCTTCAACTCCATTACCCCCTGCTTCAACTCCATCACCCCCTGCTTCAACTCCATCACCTCCTGCCTCAACTCCATCACCTCCTGCTTCAACTCCATCACTTCCTGCTTCAACTCCATCACATCCTGCTTCAATTCCATGACCTCCTTCTTCAACTTCATCGCCTCATGTTTCAACTCCATCACCTCCTGCTTCAACTCCATCACCACCTGCTTCAACTCCATCACCTCCTGCTTCAACTCCATCACCACCTGCTTCAACTCCATCACATGCTGCAGCAACTCCATAACCTCCTGCTTCAACTTCATCACCTCATATTTCAACTCCATCACCTCCGGCTTCAACTCCATCACATCCTGCTTCAACTCCATCATCTCCTGCTCCAACGGCATCACATCCTGCTTCAGCTGCATCACATCCTGCTTCAATTCCATCACCTCCTGCTTCAACTCCATCACCTCCTGCTTCAACTGCATCACATCCTGCTTCAATTCCATCACCTTCTGCTTCATCTCCATCACCTCCTGCTTCAACTCCATCACATCCTGCTTCATTTTCATTACACCCTGCTTCAACTCCATCACCTCCTGCTTCAACTCCATCACCTCCTGCTTCAACATCATTACCCCCTGCTTCAACTCCATCACCTCCTGCTTCAACTCCATCAAATCCTGCTTCAACTCCATCACCTCCTGCTTCAACTCCATCACCTCCTGCTTTAACTCCATCACATCCTGCTTCAACTCCATGACCTCCTGCTTCAACTTCATCACCTCATGTTTCAACTCCATCACCTCCTGCTTCAACTCCATCACCACCTGCTTCAACTCCATCACATCCTGCTTCAACTCCATAACCTCCTGCTTCAGCTTCATCACCTCATGTTTCAACTCCATCACCTCCGGCTTCAACTCCATCACCTCCTGCTTCGGCGTCATCACCTCCTGCTTCAACTCAATCACCTCCTGGTTCAACTCCATCACCTCCTGCTTCAACTACATGACCTTCAGCTTCAACACCATCACCCACTGCTTGAACTCCATAGCCTCCTGCTTCAACTCCATCACATCATTCTTCAACTTTATCACCTCCTGCTTCAACTCCATCACCTCCTGCATCAACTCCATCACATCCTGCATCAACTCCATCACCTCCTGCTTCAACACCATCACTTCCTGCTTCAGCTTCATCACTTCCTGCTTCAACACCATAACCTCCTCCTTCAACTCCATCACATCCTTCTTCAACTTTATCACCACCTGATTCAACTCCATCACCTCCTGCATCAACTCCATCACATCCTGCTTCAACTCCATCACCTCCTGCTTCAGCTACATCACCTCCTGCTTCAAGTCCATCACCTCCTGCTTCAACTCCATCACCTCCTGCTTCAACTACATCACCTGCTGCTTCAACTCCATCACCTCCTGCTTCAACTCCATCACCTCCTGCTTCAACTGCATCACCCCCTGCTTCAACTCCATCACCTCCTGCTTCAACTCCATCACCTCCTGCTTCAACTCCATAAACTCCTGCTTCAACTCCATCACCTCCTGCTTCAACTGCATCACATCCTGCTTCAACTTCATTACCCCCTGCTTCAACTCCATCACCTCCTGCTTCAACTCCATCACCTCCTGCTTCAACTCCATCACCTCCTGCTTCAACTTCATTACCCCCTGCTTCAACTCCATCACCTCCTGCTTCAACTCCATCACCTCCTTCCTCAACTCCATCACCTCCTGCATCAATTCCATCAGCTCCTGCTTCAACTCCATCACCTCCTGCTTCAACTGCATCACATCCTGCTTCAATTCCATCACCTTCTGCTTCAACTCCATCACCTCCTGCTTCAACTCCATCACATCCTGCTTCAACTTCATTACCCCCTGCTTCAACTCCATCACCTCCTGCTTCAATCCATCACCTCCTGCTTCAACATCATTACCCCCTTCTTCAACTCCATCACCTCCTGCTTCAACTCCATCACATCCTGCTTCAACTCCATCACCTCCTGCTTCAAATCCATCACCTCCTGCTTTAACTGCATCACATCCTGCTTGAACTCCATCACCTCCTGCTTCAACTCCATCACCACCTGCTTCAACTCCAACACATCCTGCTTCAACTCCATAACCTCCTGCTTCAGCTTCATCACCTCATGTTTCAACTCCATCACCTCCGGCTTCAACTCCATCACCTCCTGCTTCGGCGTCATCACCTCCTGCTTCAACTCAATCACCTCCTGGTTCAACTCCATCATCTCCTGCTTCAACTCCATAACCTCCTGCTTCAGCTTCATCACCTCATGTTTCAACTGCACCACCTCCGGCTTCAACTCCATCACCTCCTGCTTCAGCTACATCACCTCCTGCTTCAACTCCATCACCTCCTGCTTCAACTCCATCACCTCCTGCTTCAACTACATCACCTGCTGCTTCAACTCCATCACCTCCTGCTTCAACTCCATCAACTCCTGCTTCAACTGCATCACCCCCTGCTTCAACTCCATCACCTCCTGCCTCAACTCCATCACCTCCTGCTTCAACTCCATCACTTCCTGCTTCAACTCCATCACATCCTGCTTCAATTTCATGACCTCCTTCTTCAACTTCATCACCTCATGTTTCAACTCCATCACCTCCTGCTTCAACTCCATCACCACCTGCTTCAACTCCATCACCTCCTGCTTCAACTCCATCACCACCTGCTTCAACTCCATCACATGCTGCAGCAACTCCATAACCTCCTGCTTCAACTTCATCACCTCATATTTCAACTCCATCACCTCCGGCTTCAACTCCATCACATCCTGCTTCAACTCCATCATCTCCTGCTCCAACGGCATCACATCCTGCTTCAGCTGCATCACATCCTGCTTCAATTCCATCACCTCCTGCTTCAACTCCATCACCTCCTGCTTCAACTCCATCACCTCCTGCTTCAACTGCATCACATCCTGCTTCAATTCCATCACCTTCTGCTTCAACTCCATCACCTCCTGCTTCAACTCCATCACATCCTGCTTCAACTTCATTACCCCCTGCTTCAACTCCATCACCTCCTGCTTCAACTCCATCACCTCCTGCTTCAACATCATTACCCCCTGCTTCAACTCCATCACCTCCTGCTTCAACTCCATCAAATCCTGCTTCAACTCCATCACCTCCTGCTTCAACTCCATCACCTCCTGCTTTAACTCCATCACATCCTGCTTCAACTCCATGACCTCCTGCTTCAACTTCATCACCTCATGTTTCAACTCAATCACCTCCTGCTTCAACTCCATCAACACCTGCTTCAACTCCATCACATCCTGCTTCAACTGCATAACCTCCTGCTTCAGCTTCATCACCTCATGTTTCAACTCCATCACCTCCGGCTTCAACTCCATCACCTCCTGCTTCGGCGTCATCACCTCCTGCTTCAACTCAATCACCTCCTGGTTCAACTCCATCACCTCCTGCTTCAACTACATGACCTTCAGCTTCAACACCATCACCCACTGCTTGAATTCCATAGCCTCCTGCTTCAACTCCATCACATCATTCTTCACTTTTATCACCTCCTGCTTCAACTCCATCACCTCCTGCATCAACTCCATCACCTCCTGCTTCAACTACATCACCTTCAGCTTCAACTCCATCACCCACTGCTTCAACTGCATCACCCCCTGCTTCAACTCCATCACCTCCTGCTTCAACTCCATCACCTCCTGCTTCAACTCCATCACCTCCTGCTTCAACTCCATCACCTCCTGCTTCAACTGCATCACATCCTGCTTCAACTTCATTACCCCCTGCTTCAACTCCATCACCTCCTGCTTCAACTCCATCACCTCCTGCTTCAACTCCATCACCTCCTGCTTCAACTTCATTACCCCCTGCTTCAACTCCATCACCTCCTGCTTCAACTCCATCACCTCCTTCCTCAACTCCATCACCTCCTGCATCAATTCCATCAGCTCCTGTTTCAACTCCATCACCTCCTGCTTCAACTGCATCACATCCTGCTTCAATTCCATCACCTTCTGCTTCAACTCCATCACATCCTGCTTCAACTTCATTACCCCCTGCTTCAACTCCATCACCTCCTGCTTCAACTCCATCACCTCCTTCCTCAACTCCATCACCTCCTGCATCAATTCCATCAGCTCCTGTTTCAACTCCATCACCTCCTGTTCAACTGCATCACATCCTGCTTCAATTCCATCACCTTCTGCTTCAACTCCATCACCTCCTGCTTCAACTCCATCACCTCCTGCTTCAATCCATCACCTCCTGCTTCAACATCATTACCCCCTGCTTCAACTCCATCACCTCCTGCTTCAACTCCATCACATCCTGCTTCAACTCCATCACCTCCTGCTTCAAATCCATCACCTCCTGCTTTAACTGCATCACATCCTGCTTGAACTCCATGACCTCCTGCATCAACTCCATCACCTCCTGCTTCAACTCCATCACCACCTGCTTCAACTCCATCACATCCTGCTTCAACTCCATAACCTCCTGCTTCAGCTTCATCACCTCATGTTTCAACTCCATCACCTCCGGCTTCAACTCCATCACCTCCTGCTTCGGCGTCATCACCTCCTGCTTCAACTCAATCACCTCCTGGTTCAACTCCATCATCTCCTGCTTCAACTCCATAACCTCCTGCTTCAGCTTCATCACCTCATGTTTCAACTCCATCACCTCCGGCTTCAACTCCATCACCTCCTGCTTCAGCTACATCACCTCCTGCTTCAACTCCATCACCTCCTGCTTCAACTCCATCACCTCCTGCTTCAACTACATCACCTGCTGCTTCAACTCCATCACCTCCTGCTTCAACTCCATCACCTCCTGCTTCAACTGCATCACCCCCTGCTTCAACTACATCACCTCCTGCCTCAACTCCATCACCTCCTGCTTCAACTCCATCACTTCCTGCTTCAACTCCATCACACCCTGCTTCAATTCCATGACCTCCTTCTTCAACTTCATCACCTCATGTTTCAACTCCATCACCTCCTGCTTCAACTCCATCACCACCTGCTTCAACTCCATCACCTCCTGCTTCAACTGCATCACCACCTGCTTCAACTCCATCACATGCTGCAGCAACTCCATAACCTCCTGCTTCAACTTCATCACCTCATATTTCAACTCCATCACCTCCGGCTTCAACTCCATCACATACTGCTTCAACTCCATCATCTCCTGCTCCAACGGCATCACATCCTGCTTCAGCTGCATCACATCCTGCTTCAATTCCATCACCTCCTGCTTCAACTGCATCACATCCTGCTTCAATTCCATCACCTTCTGCTTCAACTCCATCACCTCCTGCTTCAACTCCATCACATCCTGCTTCAACTTCATTACCCCCTGCTTCAACTCCATCACCTCCTGCTTCAACTCCATCACCTCCTGCTTCAACATCATTACCCCCTGCTTCAACTCCATCACCTCCTGCTTCAACTCCATCAAATCCTGCTTCAACTCCATCACCTCCTGCTTCAACTCCATCACCTCCTGCTTTAACTCCATCACATCCTGCTTCAACTCCATGACCTCCTGCTTCAACTTCATCACCTCATGTTTCAACTCCATCACCTCCTGCTTCAACTCCATCAACACCTGCTTCAACTCCATCACATCCTGCTTCAACTCCATAACCTCCTGCTTCAGCTTCATCACCTCATGTTTCAACTCCATCACCTCCGGCTTCAACTCCATCACCTCCTGCTTCGGCGTCATCACCTCCTGCTTCAACTCATTCACCTCCTGGTTCAACTCCATCACCTCCTGCTTCAACTACATGACCTTCAGCTTCAACACCATCACCCACTGCTTGAATTCCATAGCCTCCTGCTTCAACTCCATCACATCATTCTTCAATTTTATCACCTCCTGCTTCAACTCCATCACCTCCTGCATCAACTCCATCACCTCCTGCTTCAACTACATCACCTTCAGCTTCAACTCCATCACCCAATGCTTCAACTCCATCACTTCCTGCTTCAATTCCATAACCTCCTGCTTCAACTCCATCACATCCTTCTTCAACTTTTTCACCTCCTGCTTCAACTCCATCACCTCCTGCATCAACTCCATCACCTCCTGCTTCAACACCATCACTTCCTGCTTCAGCTTCATCACTTCCTGCTTCAACTCCATAACCTCCTCCTTCAACTCCATCACATCCTTCTTCAACCTTATCACCTCCTGCTTCAACTCCATCACCTCCTGCATCAACTCCATCACCTCCTGCTTCAACTCCATCACCTCCTGCTTCAGCTACATCACCTCCTGCTTCAACTCCATCACCTTCTGCTTCAACTGCATCATCTCCTGCTTCAACTGCATCATCTCCTGCTTCAACTCCATCACCTCCTGCTTCAACTCCCTCACCTCCTGCTTCATCTCCATCATCTCCTGCTTCAACTGCATCACCTCCTGCTTCAGCTGCATCACATCCTGATTCAACTCCATCAACTCCTGCTTCAACTCCATCACCTCTTGCTTCAACTGCATCACATGCTGCTTCAACTTCATTACCCCCTGCTTCAACTCCATCACCTCCTGCTTCAACTCCATCACCTCCTGCTTCAACTTCATTACCCCCTGCTTCAACTCCATCACCTCCTGCTTCAACTCCATCACCTCCTTCCTCAACTCCATCAGCTCCTGCATCAATTCCATCACCTCCTGCTTCAACTCCATCACCTCCTGCTTCAACTGCATCACATCCTGCTTCAATTCCATCACCTTCTGCTTCAACTCCATCACCTCCTGCTTCAACTCCATCACATCCTGCTTCAACTTCATTACCCCCTGCTTCAACTCCATCACCTCCTGCTTCAACTCCATCACCTCCTGCTTCAACTCCATCACCTCCTGCTTCAACATCATTACCCCCTGCTTCAAGTCCATCACCTCCTGCTTCAACTCCATCACATCCTGCTTCAACTGCATCACCTCCTGCTTCAACTCCATCACCTCCTGCTTTAACTGCATCACATCCTGCTTGAACTCCATGACCTCCTGCTTCAACTTCATCACCTCATGTTTCAACTCCATCACCTCCTGCTTCAACTCCATCAACAACTGCTTCAACTCCATCACATACTGCTTCAACTCCATAACCTCCTGCTTCAGCTTCATCACCTCATGTTTCAAATCCATCACCTCCGGCTTCAACTCCATCACCTCCTGCATCGGCGTCATCACCTCCTGCTTCAACTCAATCACCTCCTGGTTCAACTCCATCATCTCCTGCTTCAACTCCATAACCTCCTGCTTCAGCTTCATCACCTCATGTTTCAACTCCATCACCTCCGGCTTCAACTCCATCACCTCCTGCTTCAGCTACATCACCTCCTGCTTCAACTCCATCACCTCCTGCTTCAACTCCATCACCTCCTGCTTCAACTACATCACCTGCTGCTTCAACCCCATCACCTCCTGCTTCAACTCCATCACCTCCTGCTTCAACTGCATCATCACCTGCTTCAACTGCATCATCTCCTGCTTCAACTCCATCACCTCCAGCTTCAAATTCCTCACCTCCTGCTTCAACTGCATCATCTCCTGCTTCAACTCCATCACCTCCTGCTTCAACTGCATCATCTCCTGCTTCAACTGCATCATCTCCTGCTTCAACTCCATCACCTCCTGATTCAAATCCCTCACCTCCTGCTTCAACTCCATCATCTCCTTTTTCAACTGCATCACCTTCTGCTTCAGCTGCATCACATCCTGCTTCAATTCCATCACCTCCTGCTTCAACTGCATCACATCCTGCTTCAACGTCATTACCCCCTGCTTCAACTCCATCACCTCCTGCTTCAACTCCATCACCTCCTGCTTCAACTCCATTACCCCCTGCTTCAACTCCATCACCCCCTGCTTCAACTCCATCACCTCCTGCCTCAACTCCATCACCTCCTGCTTCAACTCCATCACATCCTACTTCAACTCCATCACATCCTGCTTCAATTCCATGACCTCCTGCTTCAACTTCATCACCTCATGTTTCAACTCCATCACCTCCTGCTTCAACTCCATCACCTCCTGCTTCAACTCCATCACCACCTGCTTCAACTCCATCACATGCTGCAGCAACTCCATAACCTCCTGCTTCAACTTCATCACCTCATATTTCAACTCCATCACCTCCGGCTTCAATTCCATCACATCCTGCTTCAACTCCATCATCTCCTGCTCCAACGGCATCACATCCTGCTTCAGCTGCATCACATCCTGCTTCAATTCCATCACCTCCTGCTTCAACTCCATCACCTCCTGCTTCAACTGCATCACATCCTGCTTCAACTCCATCACCTCCTGCTTCAACTCCATCACATCCTGCTTCAACTTCATTACCCCCTGCTTCAACTCCATCACCTCCTGCTTCAACTCCATCACCTCCTGCTTCAACATCATTACCCCCTGCTTCAACTCCATCTCCTCCTGCTTCAACTCCATCAAATCCTGCTTCAACTCCATCACCTCCTGCTTCAACTCCATCACATCCTGCTTCAACTTCATTACCCCCTGCTTCAACTCCATCACCTCCTGCTTCAACTCCATCATCTCCTGCTTCAACATCATTACCCCCTGCTTCAACTCCATCACCTCCTGCTTTAACTCCATCACATCCTGCTTCAACTCCATGACCTCCTGCTTCAACTTCATCACCTCATGTTTCAACTCCATCACCTCCTGCTTCAACTCCATCACCACCTGCTTCAACTCCATCACATCCTGCTTCAACTCCATAACCTCCTGCCTCAGCTTCATCACCTCATGTTTCAACTCCATCACCTCCGGCTTCAACTCCATCACCTCCTGCTTCGGCGTCATCACCTCCTGCTTCAACTCAATCACCTCCTGGTTCAACTCCATCACCTCCTGCTTCAACTACATGACCTTCAGCTTCAACACCATCACCCACTGCTTGAACTCCATAGCCTCCTGCTTCAACTCCATCACATCATTCTTCAACTTTATCACCTCCTGCTTCAACTCCATCACCTCCTGCATCAACTCCATCACCTCCTGCTTCAACTACATCACCTTCAGCTTCAACTCCATCACCCACTGCTTCAACTCCATCACTTCCTGCTTCAATTCCATAACCTCCTGCTTCAACTCCATCACATCCTTCTTCAACTTTTTCACCTCATGTTTCAACTCAATCACCTCCTGCTTCAACTCCATCACCACCTGCTTCAACTCCATCACATCCTGCTTCAACTCCATAACCTCCTGCTTCAGCTTCATCACCTCATGTTTCAACTCCATCACCTCCGGCTTCAACTCCATCACCTCCTGCTTCGGCGTCATCACCTCCTGCTTCAACTCAATCACCTCCTGGTTCAACTCCATCACCTCCTGCTTCAACTACATGACCTTCAGCTTCCACACCATCACCCTCTGCTTGAACTCCCTAGCCTCCTGCTTCAACTCCATCACATCATTCTTCAACTTTATCACCTCCTGCTTCAACTCCATCACCTCCTGCATCAACTCCATCACCTCCTGCTTCAACTACATCACCTTCAGCTTCAACTCCATCACCCACTGCTTCAACTCCATCACTTCCTGCTTCAATTCCATAACCTCCTGCTTCAACTCCATCACATCCTTCTTCAACTTTTTCACCTCCTGCTTCAACTCCATCACCTCCTGCATCAACTCCATCACCTCCTGCTTCAACACCATCACTTCCTGCTTCAGCTTCATCACTTCCTGCTTCAACTCCATAACCTCCTCCTTCAACTCCATCACATCCTTCTTCAACCTTATCACCTCCTGCTTCAACTCCATCACCTCCTGCATCAACTCCATCACCTCCTGCTTCAACTCCATCACCTCCTGCTTCAGCTACATCACCTCCTGCTTCAACTCCATCACCTTCTGCTTCAACTGCATCATCTCCTGCTTCAACTGCATCATCTCCTGCTTCAACTCCATCACCTCCTGCTACAACTCCCTCACCTCCTGCTTCATCTCCATCATCTCCTGCTTCAACTGCATCACCTCCTGCTTCAGCTGCATCACATCCTGATTCAATTCCATCAACTCCTGCTTCAACTCCATCACCTCCTGCTTCAACTGCATCACATCCTGCTTCAACTTCATTACCCCCTGCTTCAACTCCATCACCTCCTGCTTCAACTCCATCACCTCCTGCTTCAACACCATCAGCTCCTGCTTCAACTTCATTACCCCCTGCTTCAACTCCATCACCTCCTGCTTCAACTCCATCACCTCCTTCCTCAACTCCATCACCTCCTGCATCAATTCCATCACCTCCTGATTCAACTCCATCACCTCCTGCTTCAACTGCATCACATCCTGCTTCAATTCCATCACCTTCTGCTTCAACTCCCTCACCTCCTGCTTCAACTCCATCACATCCTGCTTCAACTTCATTACCCCCTGCTTCAACTCCATCACCTCCTGCTTCAACTCCATCACCTCCTGCTTCAACTCCATCACCTCCTGCTTCAACATCATTACCCCCTGCTTCAACTCCATCACCTCCTGCTTCAACTCCATCACATCCTGCTTCAACTCCATCACCTCCTGCTTCAACTCCATCACCTCCTGCTTTAACTGCATCACATCCTGCTTGAACTCCATGACCTCCTGCTTCAACTTCATCACCTGATGTTTCAACTCCATCACCTCCGGCTTCAACTCCATCACCTCCTGCTTCAGCTACATCACCTCCTGCTTCAACTCCATCACCTCCTGCTTCAACTCCATCACCTCCTGCTTCAACTACATCACCTGCTGCTTCAACTCCATCACCTCCTGCTTCAACTCCATCACCGCCTGCTTCAACTGCATCATCTCCTGCTTCAACTGCATCATCTCCTGCTTCAACTCCATCACCTCCTGCTTCACATTCCTCACCTCCTGCTTCAACTCCATCATCTCCTGCTTCAACTGCATCATCTCCTGCTTCAACTGCATCATCTCCTGCTTCAACTCCATCACCTCCTGATTCAAATCCCTCACCTCCTGCTTCAACTCCATCATCTCCTTTTTCAACTGCATCACCTCCTGCTTCAGCTGCATCACATCCTGCTTCAATTCCATCAGCTCCTGCTTCAACTCCATCACCTCCTGCTTCAACTGCATCACATCCTGCTTCAACTTCATTACCCCCTGCTTCAACTCCATCACCTCCAGCTTCAACTCCATCACCTCCTGCTTCAACTCCATCAACTCCTGCTTCAACTCCATCACCTCCTGCCTCAACTCCATCACCTCCTGCTTCAACTCCATCACCACCTGCTTCAACTCCATCACCTCCTGCTTCAACTCCATCACCACCTGCTTCAACTCCATCACCTCCTGCTTCAACTCCATCACCTCCTGCTTCAACTCCATCACCTCCTGCTTCAACTCCATCACCTCCTGCTTCAACTCCATCACCACCTGCTTCAACTCCATCACATGCTGCAGCAACTCCATCACCTCCTGCTTCAACTTCATCACCTCATATTTCAACTCCATCACCTCCGGCTTCAACTCCATCACATCCTGCTTCAACTCCATCATCTCCTGCTCCAGCGGCATCACATCCTGCTTCAGCTGCTTCACATCCTGCTTCAATTCCATCACCTCCTGCTTCAACTCCATCACCTCCTGCTTCAACTGCATCACATCCTGCTTCAATTCCATCACCTTCTGCTTCAACTCCATCACCTCCTGCTTCAACTCCATCACATCCTGCTTCAACTTCATTACCCCCTGCTTCAACTCCATCACCTCCTGCTTCAACTCCATCACCTCCTGCTTCAACATTATTACCCCCTGCTTCAACTCCATCACCTCCTGCTTCAACTCCATCAAATCCTGCTTCAACTCCATCACCTCCTGCTTCAACTCCATCACCTCCTGCTTTAACTCCATCACATCCTGCTTCAACTCCATGACCTCCTGCTTCAACTTCATCACCTCATGTTTCAACTCCATCACCTCCTGCTTCAACTCCATCACCACCTGCTTCAACTCCATCACATCCTGCTTCAACTCCATAACCTCCTGCTTCAGCTTCATCATCTCATGTTTCAACTCCATCACCTCCGGCTTCAACTCCATCACCTCCTGCTTCGGCGTCATCACCTCCTGCTTCAACTCAATCACTTCCTGATTCAACTCCATCACCTCCTGCTTCAACTGCATCACATCCTGCTTCAACTTCATTACCCCCTGCTTCAACTCCATCACCTCCTGCTTCAATTCCATCACCTTCTGCTTCAACTCCATCACCTCCTGCTTCAACTCCATCACATCCTGCTTCAACTTCATTACCCCCTGCTTCAACTCCATCACCTCCTGCTTCAACTCCATCACCTCCTGCTTCAACTCCATTACCCCCTGCTTCAACTCCATCACCTCCTGCTTCAACTCCATCACATCCTGCTTCAACTCCATCACCTCCTGCTTCAACTCCATCAGCTCCTGCTTCAACTCCATCACCTCCTGCTTTAACTGCATCACATCCTGCTTGAACTCCATGACCTCCTGCTTCAACTTCATCACCTGATGTTCCAACTCCATCACCTCCTGCTTCAACTCCATCACCACCTGCTTCAACCCAATCACATCCTGCTTCAACTCCTTAACCTCCTGCTTCAGCTTCATCACCTCATGTTTCAACTCCATCACCTCCTGCTTCAACTCAATCACCTCCTGGTTCAACTCCATCACCTCCTGCTTCAACTCCATAACCTCCTGCTTCAGCTTCATCACCTCATGTTTCAACTCCATCACTTCCGGCTTCAACTCCATCACCTCCTGCTTCAGCTACATCACCTCCTGCTTCAACTCCATCACCTCCTGCTTCAACTCCATCACCTCCTGCTTCAACTACATCGCCTGCTGCTTCAACTCCATCACCTCCTGCTTCAACTCCATCACCTCCTGCTTCAACTCCATCACCGCCTGCTTCAACTGCATCATCTCCTGCTTCAACTGCATCATCTCCTGCTTCAACTCCATCACCTCCTGCTTCAAATTCCTCACCTCCTGCTTCAACTCCATCATCTCCTGCTTCAACTCCATCACCTCCTGCTTCAACTGCATCATCTCCTGCTTCAACTGCATCATCTCCTGCTTCAACTCCATCACCTCCTGATTCAAATCCCTCACCTCCTGCTTCAACTCCATCATCTCCTTTTTCAACTGCATCGCCTCCTGCTTCAGCTGCATCACATCCTGCTTCAATTCCATCAGCTCCTGCTTCAACTCCATCACCTCCTGCTTCAACTGCATCACATCCTGCTTCAACTTCATTACCCCCTGCTTCAACTCCATCACCTCCTGCTTCAACTCCATCACCTCCTGCTTCAACTCCATTACCCCCTGCTTCAACTCCATCACCCCCTGCTTCAACTCCATCACCTCCTGCCTCAACTCCATCACCTCCTGCTTCAACTCCATCACTTCCTGCTTCAACTCCATCACATGCTGCAGCAACTCCATAACCTCCTGCTTCAACTTCATCACCTCATATTTCAACTCCATCACCTCCGGCTTCAACTCCATCACATCCTGCTTCAACTCCATCATCTCCTGCTCCAGCGGCATCACCTCCTGCTTCAGCTGCTTCACATCCTGCTTCAATTCCATCACCTCCTGCTTCAACTCCATCACCTCCTGCTTCAACTGCATCACATCCTGCTTCAATTCCATCACCTTCTGCTTCAACTCCATCACCTCCTGCTTCAACTCCATCACATCCTGCTTCAACTTCATTACCCCCTGCTTCAACTCCATCACCTCCTGCTTCAACTCCATCACCTCCTGCTTCAACATCATTACCCCCTGCTTCAACTCCATCACCTCCTGCTTCAACTCCATCAAATCCTGCTTCAACTCCATCACCTCCTGCTTCAACTCCATCACCTCCTGCTTTAACTCCATCACATCCTGCTTCACCTCCATGACCTCCTGCTTCAACTCCATCACCTCATGTTTCAACTCCATCACCTCCTGCTTCAACTCCATCACATCCTGCTTCAACTCCATCATCTCCTGCTCCAGCGGCATCACCTCCTGCTTCAGCTGCTTCACATCCTGCTTCAATTCCATCACCTCCTGCTTCAACTCCATCACATCCTGCTTCAACTCCATCATCTCCTGCTCCAGCGGCATCACCTCCTGCTTCAGCTGCTTCACATCCTGCTTCAATTCCATCACCTCCTGCTTCAACTCCATCACCTCCTGCTTCAACTGCATCACATCCTGCTTCAATTCCATCACCTTCTGCTTCAACTCCATCACCTCCTGCTTCAACTCCATCACATCCTGCTTCAACTTCATTACCCCCTGCTTCAACTCCATCACCTCCTGCTTCAACTCCATCACCTCCTGCTTTAACATCATTACCCCCTGCTTCAACTCCATCACCTCCTGCTTCAACTCCATCAAATCCTGCTTCAACTCCATCACCTCCTGCTTCAACTCCATCACCTCCTGCTTTAACTCCATCACATCCTGCTTCAACTCCATGATCTCCTGCTTCAACTTCATCACCTCATGTTTCAACTCCATCACCTCCTGCTTCAACTCCATCACCTCCTGCTTCAACTCCATCAAATCCTGCTTCAACTCCATCACCTCCTGCTTCAACTCCATCACCTCCTGCTTTAACTCCATCACATCCTGCTTCAACTCCATGACCTCCTGCTTCAACTTCATCATCTCATGTTTCAACTCCATCACCTCCGGCTTCAACTCCATCACCTCCTGCTTCGGCGTCATCACCTCCTGCTTCAACTCAATCACTTCCTGGTTCAACTCCATCACCTCCAGCTTCAACTACATGACCTTCAGCTTCAACACCATCACCCACGGCTTGAACTCCATAGCCTCCTGCTTCAAATCCATCACATCATTCTTCAACTTTATCACCTCCTGCTTCAACTCCATCACCTCCTGCATCAACTCCATCACCTCCTGCTTCAACTACATCACCTTCAGCTTCAACTCCATCAACCACTGCTTCAACTCCTTCACTTCCTGCTTCAATTCCATAACCTCCTGCTTCAACTCCATCACATCCTTCTTCAACTTTTTCACCTCCTGCTTCAACTCCATCACCTCCTGCATCAACTCCATCACCTCCTGCTTCAACACCATCACTTCCTGCTTCAGCTTCATCACTTCCTGCTTCAACTCCATAACCTCCTCCTTCAACTCCATCACATCCTTCTTCAACTTTATCACCTCCTGCTTCAACTCCATCACCTCCTGCATCAACTCCATCACCTCCTGCTTCAACTCCATCACCTTTTGCTTCAGCTACATCACCTCCTGCTTCAACTCCATCACCTTCTGCTTCAACTGCATCATCTCCTGCTTCAACTGCATCATCTCCTGCTTCAACTCCATCACCTCCTGCTTCAACTCCATCACCTCCTGCTTCAACTCCCTCACCTCCTGCTTCATCTCCATCATCTCCTGCTTCAACTGCATCACCTCCTGCTTCAGCTGCATCACATCCTGATTCAATTCCATCAACTCCTGCTTCAACTCCATCACCTCCTGCTTCAACTACATCACCTCCTGCTTCAACTTCATTACCCCCTGCTTCAACTCCATCACCTCCTGCTTCAACTACATCACCTCCTGCTTCAACTCCATCACCTCCTGCTTCAACTTCATTACCCCCTGCTTCAACTCCATCACCTCCTGCTTCAACTCCATCACCTCCTTAATCAACTCCATCACCTCATGCATCAATTCCATCACCTCCTGCTTCAACTCCATCACCTCCTGCTTCAACTTCATTACCCCCTGCATCAATTCCATCACCTCCTGCTTCAACTCCATCACCTCCTGCTTCAACTGCATCACATCCTGCTTCAATTTCATCACCTTCTGATTCAACTCCATCACCTCCTGCTTCAACTCCATCACATCCTGCTTCAACTTCATTACCCCCTGCTTCAACTCTATCACCTCCTGCTTCAACTCCATCACCTCCTGCTTCAACTCCATCACCTCCTGCTTCAACATCATCACCCCCTGCTTCAACTCCATCACCTCCTGCTTCAACTACATGACCTTCAGCTTCAACACCATCACCCCCTGCTTCAACTCCATCACCTCCTGCTTCAACTCCATCACCTCCTTCCTCAACTCCATCACCTCCTGCATCAATTCCATCACCTCCTGCTTCAACTCCATCACCTCCTGCTTCAACTGCATCACATCCTGCTTCAATTCCATCACCTTCTGCTTCAACCCCATCACCTCCTGCTTCAACTCCATCACATCCTGCTTCAACTTCATTACCCCCTGCTTCAACTCCATCACCTCCTACTTCAACTCCATCACCTCCTGCTTCAACTCCATCACCTCCTGCTTCAACATCATCACCCCCTGCTTCAACTCCATCACATCCTGCTTCAACTCCATGACCTCCTGCTTCAACTTCATCACCTCATGTTTCAACTCCATCACCTCCTGCTTCAACTCCATCACCACCTGCTTCAACTCCATCACATCCTGTTTCAACTCCATAACCTCCTGCTTCAGCTTCATCACCTCATGTTTCAACTCCATCACCACCGGCTTCAACTCCATCACCTCCTGCTTCGGCGTCATCACCTCCTGCTTCAACTCAATCACCTCCTGGTTCAACTCCATCACCTCCTGCTTCAACTACATGACCTTCAGCTTCAACACCATCACCCACTGCTTGAACTCGATAGCCTCCTGCTTCAACTGCATCACATCATCCTTCAACTTTATCACCTCCTGCTTCAACTCCATCACCTCCTGCATCAACTCCATCACCTCCTGCATCAACTCCATCACCTCCTGCTTCAACTACATCACCTTCAGCTTCAACTCCATCACGCACTGCTTCAACTCCATCACTTCCTGCTTCAATTCCATAACCTCCTGCTTCAACTCCATCACATACATCTTCAACTTTTTCACCTCCTGCTTCAACTCCATCACCTCCTGCATCAACTCCATCACCTCCTGCTTCAACACCATCACTTCCTGCTTCAGCTTCATCACTTCCTGCTTCAACTCCATAACCTCCTCCTTCAACTCCATCACATCCTTCTTCAACTTTATCACCTCCTGCTTCAACTCCATCACCTCCTGCATCAACTCCATCACCTCCTGCTTCAACTCCATCACCTCCTGCTTCAACTCCATCACCTCCTGCTTCAGCTACATCACCTCCTGCTTCAACTCCATCACCTTCTGCTTCAACTCCATCACCTTCTGCTTCAACTGCATCATCTCCTGCTTCAACTGCATCATCTCCTGCTTCAACTCCATCACCTCCTGCTTCAACTCCCTCACCTCCTGCTTCATCTCCATCATCTCCTGCTTCAAATGCATCACCTCCTGCTTCAGCTGCATCACATCCTGATTCAATTCCATCAACTCCTGCTTCAACTCCATCACCTCCTGCTTCAACTCCATCACCTCCTGCTTCAACTCCATCACCTCCTTCCTCAACTCCATCACCTCCTGCATCAACTCCATCACCTCCTGCTTCAACTCCATCACGTCCTGCTTCAGCTTCATCACCTCCTGCTTTAAGTCCATCACCTCCTGCTTCAACTCCATCACCTCCTGCTTCAACTACATCACCTGCTGCTTCAACTCCATCCCCTCCTGCTTCAACTCCATCACCTGCTGCTTCAACTGCATTATCTCCTGCTTCAACTGCATCATCTCCTGCTTCAACTCCATCACCTCCTGCTTCAACTCCCTCACCTCCTGCATCAACTCCATCACCTCCTGCTTCAACTCCATCACCTCCTGCTTCAACTGCCTCACATCCTGCTTCAACTCCATCACCTCCTGCTTCAACTCCATCACCTCCTGCTTCAAATCCATCACCTCCTGCTTCAAATTCATTACCCCCTGCTACAACTCCATCACCTCCTGCTTCAATTCCATCACCTCCTGCCTCAACTCCATCACCTCCTGCTTCAACTCCATCACCTCCTGCTTCAACTCCATCACATCCTGCTTCAACTCCATCACCTCCTGCTTCAACTTCATCACATCATGCTTCAACTCCATCACCTCCTGCTTCAACTTCATCACCTCATGTTTCAACTCCATGACCTCATGCTTCAACTCCATCACCCCCTTCTTCAACTCCATCAAAACCTGCTTCAACTCCATAACCTCCTGCTTCAACTTCATCACCTCATGTTTCAACTCCATAACCTCCTGCTTCAACTTCATCAGCTCATGTTTCAACTCCATCACATCCTGCTTCAACTCCATCACCTCCTGCTTCAACTTCATCACGTCCTGCTTCAAATGCATTACCCCCTTCTTCAACTCCATCACCTCCTGCTTCAATTCCATCACCTCCTGCCTCAACTCCATCACCTCCTACTTCAACTCCATCACCTCCTGCTTCAACTCAATCACATCCTGCTTCAACTCCATGACCTCCTGCTTCAACTTCATCACCTCATGTTTCAACTCCATGACCTCATGCTTCAACTCCATCACCCCCTTCTTCAACTCCATCACATCCTGCTTCAACTCCATAATCTCCTGCTTCAACTTCATCACCTCATGTTTCAACTCCATCACCTCCTGCTTCAACTCCATCACCCCCTGCTTCAACTCCATCACATCCTGCTTGAACTCCGTCACCTCCTGCTTCAACTTCATCACCTCCTGCTTCAACTCCATCACCTCCTGCTTCAGCAACATCCCCTCCTGCATCAACTCCATCACCTCCTGCTTCAACTCCATCACTTCCTGCTTCAACTCCATAACCTCCTGCTTCAACTCCATCACCTCCTGCTTCAGCTTCATCACCTCCTGCTTCAACTCCATCACCTCCTGCTTCAGCGTCATTACCTCCTGCTTCAACTCAATCTCCTCCTGGTTCAACTCCATCACCTCCTGCTTCAACTACATCACCTTCAGCTTCAACTCCATCACCCACTGCTTGAACTCCATCACTTCCTGCTTGAACTACATAACATCCTGCTTCAACTCCATCACCTCCTGCTTCAACTTCATTACCCCCTGCCTCAACTCCATCACCTCCTGCTTCAACTCCATCACCTCCTTCCTCAACTCCATCACCTCCTGCATCAACTCCATCACCTCCTGCTTCAACTCCATCACCTCCTGCTTCAACTACATCACCTGCTGCTTCAACTCCATCCCCTCCTGCTTCAACTCCATCACCTCCTGCTTCAACTCCCTCACCTCCTGCATCAACTCCATCACCTCCTGCTTCAACTCCATCACCTCCTGCTTCAACTGCCTCACATCCTGCTTCAACTCCATCACCTCCTGCTTCAACTCCATCACCTCCTGCTTCAAATCCATCACCTCCTGCTTCAAATTCATTACCCCCTGCTTCAACTCCATCACCTCCTGCTTCAATTCCATCACCTCCTGCCTCATCTCCATCACCTCCTGCTTCAACTCCATCACCTCCTGCTTCAACTCCATCACATCCTGCTTCAACTCCATCACCTCCTGCTTCAACTTCATCACATCCTGCTTCAACTCCATCACCTCCTGCTTCAACTTCATCACCTCATGTTTCAACTCCATGACCTCATGCTTCAACTCCATCACCCCCTTCTTCAACTCCATCAAAACCTGCTTCAACTCCATAACCTCCTGCTTCAACTTCATCACCTCATGTTTCAACTCCATAACCTCCTGCTTCAACTTCATCAGCTCATGTTTCAACTCCATCACCTCCTGCTTCAACTCCATCACCCCCTGCTTCAACTCCATCACATCCTGCTTCAACTCCATCACCTCCTGCTTCAACTTCATCACCTCCTGCTTCAAATTCATTACCCCCTTCTTCAAATCCATCACCTCCTGCTTCAATTCCATCACCTCCTGCCTCAACTCCATCACCTCCTACTTCAACTCCATCACCTCCTGCTTCAACTCAATCACATCCTGCTTCAACTCCATGACCTCCTGCTTCAACTTCATCACCTCATGTTTCAACTCCATGACCTCATGCTTCAACTCCATCACCCCCTTCTTCAACTCCATCACATCCTGCTTCAACTCCATAATCTCCTGCTTCAACTTCATCACCTCATGTTTCAACTCCATCACCTCCTGCTTCAACTCCATCACCCCCTGCTTCAACTCCATCACATCCTGCTTGAACTCCGTCACCTCCTGCTTCAACTTCATCACCTCCTGCTTCAACTTCATCACCTCCTGCTTGAAATCCATTACCTCCTGCTTCAACTCCATCACCTCCTTCTTCAACTCCATCACATCCGGATTCAACTCCATCACCTCCTGCTTCAGCTTCATCACCTCCTGCTACAACTCAATCACCTCCTGGTTCAACTCCATCACCTCCTGCTTCAACTACATCACCTTCAGCTTCAATCCCAACAGCCACTGCTTCAACTCCATCACTTCCTGCTTCAACTCCATAACCTCCTGCTTCAACTCCATCACATCCTTCTTCAACTTAATCACCTCCTGCTTCAAATCCATCACCTCCTGCATCAACTCCATCACCTCCTGCTTCAACTCCATCACCTCCTGCTTCAGCTACATCACCTCCTGCTTCAGCTACATCACCTCCTGCTTCAGCTACATCACCTCCTGCTTCAACTCCATCACCTCCTGCTTCAGCAACATCCCCTCCTGCATCAACTCCATCACCTCCTGCTTCAACTCCATCACTTCCTGCTTCAACTCCATAACCTCCTGCTTCAACTCCATCACCTCCTGCTTCAGCTTCATCACCTCCTGCTTCAACTCCATCACCTCCTGCTTCAACTCCATCACTTCCTGCTTCAACTCCATAACCTCCTGCTTCAACTACTTCACCTGCTGCTTCAACTCCATCACCTCCTGCTTCAACTCCATCACCTCCTGCTTCAACTGCATCATCTCCTGCTTCAACTGCATCATCTCCTGCTTCAACTCCATCATCTCCTGCTTCAACTCCATCATCTCCTGCTTCAACTGCATCACCTCCTGCTTCAGCTGCATCGCATCCTGCTTCAATTCCATCACCTCCTGCTTCAACTCCGTCACCTCCTGCTTCAACTCCATCACCCCCTGCTTCAACTCCATAACCTCCTGCTTCATCTCCATAACCTCCTGCTTCAACTTCATCACATCATGTTTCAACTCCATCTCATCCTGCTTCAACTTTATCACCTCCTGCTTCAATTCCATCACTTCCTGCTTCAACTCCATAACCTCCTGCTTCAACTCCATCACATTCTTCTTCAACTTTATCACCTCCTGCTTCAACTCCATCACCACCTGCATCAACTCCATCACCTCCTGCTTCAACTCCATCACCTCCTTCTTCAGCTTCATCAACTCCTGCTTCAAATCCATCACATCCTGCTTCAACTACATCACCTGCTGCTTCAACTCCATCACCTCCTGCTTCAACTCCATCACATCCTGCTTCAACGACATCACCTGCTGCCTCAACTCCATCACCTCCTGCTTCAACTCCATCACCTCCTGCTTCAACTCCATCACTTCCTGCTTCAACACCATAACCTCCTGCTTCAACTCCATCACATCCTTCTTCAACTTTATCGCCTCCTGCATCAAATCCATCACCTCCTGTGTCAACTCCATCACATCCTGCTTCAACTACATCACCTGCTGCTTCAACTCCATCACCTCCTGCTTCAACTCCATCACCTGCTGCTTCAACTCCATCACTTTTTGCTTCAACACCATAACCTCCTGCTTCAACTCCATCACATCCTTCTTCAACTTTATCACCTCCTGCTTCAACTCCATCACCTCCTGCATCAACTCCATCACCTCCTGCGTCAACTCCATCACCTCCTGCTTCAGCTTCATCACCTCCTGAGTCAACTGCATCATCTCCTGCTTCAACTCCATCACCTCCTTCTTCAACTGCATCACCTCCTGCTTCAACTCCATCACCTCCTGCTTCAACTGCACCATCTCCTGATTCAACTGCATCATCTCCTGCTTCAACTCCATCACCTCCTTCTTCAACTGCATCGCCTGCTGCTTCAACTCCATCACCTCCTGCTTCAACTCCATCATCTCCTGCTTCAACTGCATCAACTCCTGCCTCAGTTGCATCACATCCTGCTTCAATTCCTTCACCTCCTGCTTCAACTCTATCACCTCCTGCTTCAACTGCCTCACATCCTGCTTCAACTTCATTACCCCCTGCTTCAACTCCATCACCTCTTTCTTCAACGCCATCACCTCCTGCTTCAACTACATCACCTTCAGCTTCAACTCCATCACCCACTGCTTGAAATCCATTACTTCCTGCTTCAACTCCATAACCTCCTGCTTCAACTCCATCACATCCTTCTTCAACTTTATCACCTCCTGCATCAACTCCATCACCTCCTGCTTCAACTCCATCACCTCCTGCTTCAGCTACATCACCTCCTGCTTCAACTCCATCACCTCCTGCTTCAACTCCATCACCTCCTGCTTCAGCAACATCCCCTCCTGCATCAACTCCATCACCTCCTGCTTCAACTCCATCACTTCCTGCTTCAACTCCATAACCTCCTGCTTCAGCGTCATCACCTCCTGCTTCAACTCCATCACCTCCTGCTTCAACTCCATCACCTCCTGCTTCAACTCCATCACCTCCTGCTTCAACTCCATCACCTCCTTCTACAACTACATCACCTGCTGCTTCAACTCCATCACCTCCTGCTTCAACTCCATCACCTCCTGCTTCAACTGCATCATCTCCTGCTTCAACTGCATCATCTCCTGCTTCAACTCCATCATCTCCTGCTTCAACTGCATCACCTCCTGCTTCAGCTGCATCGCATCCTGCTTCAATTCCATCACCTCCTGCTTCAACTCCGTCACCTCCTGCTTCAACTCCATCACCCCCTGCTTCAACTCCATCACCTCCTGCTTCATCTCCATAACCTCCTGCTTCAACTTCATCACATCATGTTTCAACTCCATCTCATCCTGCTTCAACTTTATTACCTCCTGCTTCAATTCCATCACTTCCTGCTTCAACTCCATAACCTCCTGCTTCAACTCCATCACATTCTTCTTCAATTTTATCACCTCCTGCTTCAACTCCATCACCTCCTGCATCAACTCCATCACCTCCTGCTTCAACTCCATCACCTCCTTCTTCAGCTTCATCAACTCCTGCTTCAAATCCATCACATCCTGCTTCAACTACATCACCTGCTGCTTCAACTCCATCACCTCCTGCTTCAACTCCATCACATCCTGCTTCAACTACATCACCTGCTGCTTCAACACCATCACCTCCTGCTTCAACTCCATCACCTCCTGCTTCAACTCCATCACTTCCTGCTTCAACACCATAACCTCCTGCTTCAACTCCATCACATCCTTCTTCAACTTTATCGCCTCCTGCATCAACTCCATCACCTCCTGCGTCAACTCCATCACATCCTGCTTCAACTACATCACCGGCTGCTTCAACTCCATCACCTCCTGCTTCAACTCCATCACCTCCTGCTTCAACTCCATCACTTCCTGCTTCAACACCATAACCTCCTGCTTCAACTCCATCACATCCTTCTTCAACTTTATCACCTCCTGCTTCAACTCCATCACGTCCTGCATCAACTCCATCACCTCCTGCGTCAACTCCATCACCACCTGCTTCAGCTTCATCACCTCCTGAGTCAACTGCATCACCTCCTGCTTCAACTCCATCACCTCCTGCTTCAACTGCACCATCTCCTGCTTCAACTGCATCATCTCCTGCTTCAACTCCATCACCTCCTTCTTCAACTGCATCACCTCCTGCTTCAACCCCATCACCTCCTGCTTCATGTGCATCACCTGCTGCTTCAACTCCATCACCTCCTGCTTCAACTCCATCATCTCCTGCTTCAACTGCATCAACTCCTGCCTCAGCTGCATCACATCCTGCTTCAATTCCTTCACGTCCGGCTTCAACTCTATCACCTCCTGCTTCAACTGCCTCACATCCTGCTTCAACTTCATTACCCCCTGCTTCAACTCCATCACATCCTTCTTCAACTTTATCACCTCCTGCTTCAACTGCATCACCTCCTCCTTCAACTCCATCACCTCCTGCTTCAACTGCACCATCTCCTGCTTCAACTGCATCATCTCCTGCTTCAACTCCATCACCTCCTTCTTCAACTGCATCACCTCCTGCTTCAACTGCATCACCTCCTGCTTCATGTGCATCACCTGCTGCTTCAACTCCATCACCTCCTGCTTCAACTCCATCATCTCCTGCTTCAACTGCATCAACTCCTGCCTCAGCTGCATCACATCCTGCTTCAATTCCTTCACCTCCGGCTTCAACTACATCACCTCCTGCTTCAACGCCATCACCTCCTGCTTCTACTACATCACCTTCAGCTTCAACTCCATCACCCACTGCTTGAAATCCATTACTTCCTGCTTCAACTCCATAACCTCCTGCTTCAACTCCATCATATCCTTCTTCAACTTTATCACCTCCTGCTTCAACTCCATCACCTCCTGCTTCAGCTTCATCACCTCCTGCTTCAACTCCATCACCTCCTGCTTCAACTCCATCACTTCCTGCTTCAACTCCATAACCGCCTGCTTCAACTCCATCACCTCCTGCTTCAACTCCATCACCTCCTGCTTCAGATACATCACCTGCTGCTTCAACTCCATCACCTCCTGCTTCAACTCCATCACCTGCTCCATCAACTCCATCACCTCCTGCTTCAACTCCATCACCTCCTGCTTCAGCTACATCACCTCCTGCTTCAACTCCATCACCTCCTGCTTCAACTCCATCACCTCCTGCTTCAGATACATCACCTGCTGCTTCAACTCCATCACCTCCTGCTTCAACTCCATCACTTTCTGCTTCAACTCCATAACCTCCTGCTTCAACTCCATCACCTCCTGCTTCAGCTTCATCACCTCCTGCTTCAACTACATCACCTGCTGCTTCAACTCCATCACCTCCTGCTTCAACTCCATCACCTCCTGCTTCAAATGCATCATCTCCTGCTTCAACTCCATCACCTCCTGCTTCAACTACATCACCTGCTGCTTCAACTCCATCACCTCCTGCTTCAACTCCATCACCTCCTGCTTCAAATGCATCATCTCCTGCTTCAACTGCATCATCTCCTGCTTCAACTCCATCACCTCCTGCTTCAACTCCATCACCTCCTGCTTCAACTACATCACCTGCTGCGTCAACTCCATCACCTCCTGCTTCAACTCCATCACTTCCTGCTTCAACTCCATAACCGCCTGCTTCAACTCCATCACATCCTTCTTCAACTTTATCACCTCCTGCTTCAACTCCATCACCTGCTCCATCAACTCCATCACCTCCTGCTTCAACTCCATCACCTCCTGCTTCAGCTACATCACCTCCTGCTTCAACTCCATCACCTCCTGCTTCAACTCCATCACCTCCTGCTTCAGATACATCACCTGCTGCTTCAACTCCATCACCTCCTGCTTCAACTCCATCACCTCCTGCTTCAACTTCATCACCTCCTGCTTCATCTCCATCACCTCCTGCTTCAACTCCATCACTTTCTGCTTCAACTCCATAACCTCCTGCTTCAACTCCATCACCTCCTGCTTCAGCTTCATCACCTCCTGCTTCAACTACATCACCTGCTGCTTCAACTCCATCACCTCCTGCTTCAACTCCATCACCTCCTGCTTCAAATGCATCATCTCCTGCTTCAACTCCATCACCTCCTGCTTCAACTACATCACCTGCTGCTTCAACTCCATCACCTCCTGCTTCAACTCCATCACCTCCTGCTTCAAATGCATCATCTCCTGCTTCAACTGCATCATCTCCTGCTTCAACTCCATCACCTCCTGCTTCAACTCCATCACCTCCTGCTTCAACTACATCACCTGCTGCTTCAACTCCATCACCTCCTGCTTCAACTCCATCACCTCCTGCTTCAAATGCATCATCTCCTGCTTCAACTGCATCATATCCTGCTTCAACTCCATCACCTCCTACTTCAAATCCCTCACCTCCAGCTTCTACTCCATTATCTCCTGCTTCAACTGCATCACCTCCTGCTTCAGCTGCATCACATCCTGCTTCAACTTCATTACCCCCTGCTTCAACTCCATCACATCCTTCTTCAACTTTATCACCTCCTGCTTCATCTGCCTCACATCCTGCTTCAACTTCATTACCCCCTGCTTCAACTCCATCACCTCCTGCTTCAACTCCATCACCTCCTACTTCAACTCCATCACTTCCTGCTTCAACTCCATAACCGCCTGCTTCAACTCCATCACATCCTTCTTCAACTTTATCACCTCCTGCTTGAACTGCATCACCTCCTGCTTCAGCTACATCACCTCCTGCTTCAACTCCATCACCTCCTGCTTCAACTCCATCACCTCCTGCTTCAGCTGCATCACCTGCTGCTTCAACTCCATCACCTCCTGCTTCAACTCCATCACTTTCTGCTTCAACTCCATAACCTCCTGCTTCAACTCCATCACCTCCTGCTTCAGCTTCATCACCTCCTGCTTCAACTCCATCACCTCCTGCTTCAACTCCATCACCTCCTGCTTCAACTCCATCACCTGCTGCTTCAAATCCATCACCTCCTGCTTCAACTCCATCACCTCCTGCTTCAAATGCATCATCTCCTGCTTCAACTGCATCATCTCCTGCTTCAACTCCATCACCTCCTGCTTCAAATCCCTCACCTCCTGCTTCAACTCCATGATCTCCTGCTTCAACTCCATCACCTCCTGCTTCAACTCCATCACCTCCTGCTTCAACTCCATCATGTCCTGCTTCAACTTCATTACCCCCTGCTTCAGCTCCATCAACTCCTGCTTCGCTCCATCACCTCCTGCCTCAACTCCATCACCTCCTGCTTCAACTCCATCACCTCCTGCTGCAACTCCATCACCCCCTGCTCCAACTCCATCACCTCCTGCTTCAACTTAATCACCTCCTGCTTCAACTCCATCACCTCCTGCTTCAACTCCATCACATCCTGCTTCAACTCCATCACCTCCTGCTTCAACTCCGTCACCTCCTGCTTCAACTCCGTCACCTCCTGCTTCAACTCCATCACCCCCTGCTCCAACTCCATCACCTCCTGCTTCATCTCCATAACCTCCTGCTTCAACTTCATCACATCATGTTTCAACTCCATCTCATCCTGCTTCACCTTTATCACCTCCTGCTTCAATTCCATCATCCCCTGCTTCAACTCCATCACATCCTGCTTCAACTCCATCACCCCCTGCTTCAACTCCATCACATCCTGCTTTAACTCCATCATCTCCTGCTTCAACTCCATCACCTACTGCTTCAACTCCATCACCTCCTGCTTCAACTCCATCACCTCCTGCTTCAAGTGCATCACCTCCTGCTTCAACTCCATCACCTCCTGCTTCAACTCCATCACCTCCTGCTTCAACTCCATAACCTACTGCTTCAACTCCATCACCTCCTGCTTCAACTCCATTACATCCTGCTTCAACTCCATAACCTCCTGCTTCAACTTCATCACCTCCTGCTTCAACTCCATCACCTCCTGCTTCAACTCCATAACCTACTGCTTCAACTCCATCACCTCCTGCTTCAACTCCATTACATCCTGCTTCAACTCCATAACCTCCTGCTTCAACTCCATCACCCCCTGCTTCAACTCCATCACATCCTGCTTTAACTCCATCATCTCCTGCTTCAACTCCATCAACTACTGCTTCAACTCCATCACCTCCTGCTTCAACTCCATCACCTCCTGCTTCAAGTGCATCACCTCCTGCTTCAACTCCATCACCTCCTGCTTCAACTCCATCACCTCCTGCTTCAACTCCATAACCTACTGCTTCAACTCCATCACCTCCTGCTTCAACTCCATTACATCCTGCTTCAACTCCATCACCTCCTGCTTCAACTCCATCACCTCCTGCTTCAACTCCATCACTTCCTGCTTCAACTCCATAACCTCCTGCTTCAACTCTATCACATCCTTCTTCAACTTTATCAACTCCTGCTTCAACTCCATCACCTCCTGCATCAACTCCATCACCTCCTGCTTCAACTCCATCACCTCCTGCTTCAGCTCCATCACCTCCTGCTTCAACTGCATCACATCCTGCCTCAACTCCATCACCTCCTGCTTCAACTCCGTCACCTCCTGCTTCAACTCCATCACGCCCTGCTTCAACCCCATCACCTCCTGCTTCACCTCCATAACCTCCTGCTTCAACTTCATCACATCATGTTTCAACTCCATCTCATCCTGCTTCAACTTTATCAACTCCTGCTTCAATTCCATCACGCCCTGCTTCAACCCCATCACCTCCTGCTTCATCTCCATAACCTCCTCCTTCAACTTCATCACCTCATGTTTCAACTCCATCACCTCTTGCTTCAACTCCATCACCTCCTGCTTCATCTCCATAACCTCCTGCTGCAACTCCATCACATCCTCCTTTAACTCCATCATCTCCTGCTTCAAATCCATCACCTACTGCGTCAACTCCATCACCCTCTGCTTCAAGTGCATCACATCCTGCTTCAACTCCATCACCTCCTGCTTCAAGTGCATCACCTCCTGCTTCAACTCCATTACATCCTGCTTCAACTCCATAACCTCCTGCTTCAACTTCATCACCTCCTGCTTCAACTCCATCACCTCCTGCTTCAACTCCATCACTTCCTGCTTCAACACCATAACCTCCTGCTTCAACTCCATCACATCCTTCTTCAACTCCAACACCTCCTGCTTCAACTACATCACCTCCTGCTTCAACTACATCACCTGCTGCTTCAACTCCATCACCTCCCGCTTCAACTCCATCACCTCCTGCTTCAAATGCATCATCTCCTGCTTCAACTGCATCATCTCCTGCTTCAACTCCATCACCTCCTGCTTCAAATCCCACACCTCCTGCTTCAACTCCATCATCTCCTGCTTCATCTGCATCACCTCCTGCTTCAGCTGCATCACATCCTGCTTCAATTCCATCACCTCCTGCTTCAACTCCATCACCTCCTGCTTCAACTGCATCACATCCTGCTTCAACTTCATTACCCCCTGCTTCAACTCCATCACCTCCTGCTTCAAATCCATCACCTCCTGCTTCAAATTCATCACCACATGTTTCAACTCCATCACCTCCTGCTTCAACTCCATCACCCCCTGCTTCAACTCCATCACATCCTGCTTCAACTCCATCACCTCCTGCTTCAACTTCATCACCTCCTGCTTCAGTTCCGTCACCTCCTGCTTCAACTCCATCATCCTCTGCTTCAACTCCATCACCTCCTGCTTCAACTTCATTACCTCCTGCTTCTGCTCCATCACCTCCTGCTTAGCTCCATCACCTCCTGCCTCAACTCCATCACCTCCTGCTTCAACTCCATCACCTCCTGCTTCAACTCCATCACATCCTGCTTCAACTCCATCACCTCCTGCTTCAACTTAATCACCTGCTGCTTCAACTCCATCACCTCCAGCTTCAAGTCTATCACATCCTGCTTCAACTCCATCACCTCCTGCTTCAACTTCATCACCTCCTGCTTCAACTCCGTCACCTCCTGCTTCAAATCCATCACCCTCTGCTTCAACTCCATCACCTCCTGCTTCATCTCCATAACCTCCTGCTTGAACTTCATCACATCATGTTTCAACTCCATCTCATCCTGCTTCAACTTTATCACCTCCTGCTTCAATTCCATCACCCCCTGCTTCAACTCCATCACATCCTGCTTCAACTCCATAACCTCCTCCTTCAACTTCATCACCTCATTTTTCAACTCCATCACCTACTGCTTCAACTCCATCACCCCCTGCTTCAACTCCATCACATCCTGCTTTAACTCCGTCATCTCCTGCTTCAACTCCATCACCTACTGCTTCAACTCCATCACCCCCTGCTTCAAGTGCATCACATCCTGCTTCAAATACATCACCTCCTGCTTCAAGTGCATCACCTCCTGCTTCAACTCCATTACATCCTGCTTCAACTCCATAACCTCCTGCGTCAACTTCATCACCTCCTGCTTCAACTCCATCACCTCCTGCTTCAAGTGCATCACCTCCTGCTTCAACTCCATTACATCCTGCTTCAACTCCATAACCTCCTGCGTCAACTTCATCACCTCCTGCTTCAACTCCATCACCTCCTGCTTCAACTCCATCACTTACTGCTTCAACACCATAACCTCCTGCTTCAACTCCATCACATCCTTCTTCAAATTTATCACCTCCTGCTTCAACTCCATCACCTCCTGCATCAACTCCATCACCTCCTGCTTCAACTCCATCACCTCCTGCTTCAGCTTCATCACCTCCTGCTTCAACTGCATCACCTCCTGCTTCAACTCCATCACCTCCTGCTTCATCTACATCACCTGCTGCTTCAACTCCATCACCTCCTGCTTCAACTCCATCACCTCCTGCTTCAACTGCACCATCTCCTGCTTCAACTGCATCACCTCCTGCTTCAACTCCATCACCTCCTGCTTCATCTACATCACCTGCTGCTTCAACTCCATCACCTCCTGCTTCAACTCCCTCACCTCCTGCTTCAACTCCATCAACTCCTGCTTCAACTCCATCACCTCCTGCTTCAACTACATCACCTCCTGCTTCAACTCCATCACCTCCTGCTTCAACTCCCTCACCTCCTGCTTCAACTCCATCACCTCCTGCTTCAACTCCATCACCTCCTGCTTCAACTACATCACCTTCAGCTTCAATTCCATCACCCACTGCTTGAACTCCATCACCTCCTGCTTCAACTGCATCAACTCCTGCCTCAGCTGCATCACATCCTGCTTTAATTCCTTCACCTCCTGCTTCAACTCCATCACCTCCTGTTTCATCTACATCACCTGCTGCTTCAACTCCATCACCTCCTGCTTCAACTCCATCACCTCCTGCTTCATCTACATCACCTGCTGCTTCAACTCCATCACCTCCTGCTTCATCTACATCACCTGCTGCTTCAACTCCATCACATCCTGCTTCAACTCCATCACCTCCTGCTTCAACTGCACCATCTCCTGCTTCAACTGCATCATCTCCTGCTTCAACTCCATCACCTCCTGCTTCAACTCCCTCACCTCCTGCTTCAACTCCATCACCTCCTGCTTCAACTCCATCACCTCCTGCTTCAACTCCATCACCTCCTGCTTCAACTACATCACCTTCAGCTTCAACTCCATCACCCACTGCTTGAACTCCATAACCTCCTGCTTCAACTCCATCACATCCTTCTTCAACTGTATCACCTACTGCTTCAACTCCATCACCTCCTGCCTCAACTCCATCACCTCCTGCTTCAACTCCATCACATCCTGCTTCAGCTTCATCACCTCCTGCTTCAACTCCATCACATCCTGCTTCAACTACATCACCTCCTGCTTCAACTCCATCACCTCCTGCTTCAACTCCCTCACCTCCTGCTTCAACTCCATCACCTCCTGCTTCAACTCCATCACCTCCTGCTTCAACTACATCACCTTCAGCTTCAATTCCATCACCCACTGCTTGAACTCCATCACCTGCTGCTTCAACTCCCTCACCTCCTGCTTCAACTCCATCATCTCCTGCTTCAACTGCATCAACTCCTGCCTCAGCTGCATCACATCCTGCTTTAATTCCTTCACATCCGGCTTCAACTCCATCACCTCCTGCTTCAACTCCATCACCTCCTGCTTCATCTACATCACCTGCTGCTTCAACTCCATCACCTCCTGCTTCAACTCCATCACCTCCTGCTTCATCTACATCACCTGCTGCTTCAACTCCATCACCTCCTGCTTCAACTCCATCACCTCCTGCTTCAACTGCACCATCTCCTGCTTCAACTGCATCATCTCCTGCTTCAACTCCATCACCTCCTGCTTCAACTCCCTCACCTCCTGCTTCAACTCCATCACCTCCTGCTTCAACTCCATCACCTCCTGCTTCAACTACATCACCTTCAGCTTCAACTCCATCACCCACTGCTTGTACTCCATAACCTCCTGCTTCAACTCCATCACATCCTTCGTCAACTTTATCACCTCCTGCTTCAACTCCATCACCTCCTGCCTCAACTCCATCACCTCCTGCTTCAACTCCGTCACCTCCTGCTTCAGCTTCATCACCTCCTGCTTCAACTCCATCACATCCTGCTTCAACTACATCACCTCCTGCTTCAACTCCATCACCTCCTGCTTCAACTCCCTCACCTCCTGCTTCAACTCCATCACCTCCTGCTTCAACTCCATCACCTCCTGCTTCAACTACATCACCTTCAGCTTCAACTCCATCACCCACTGCTTGAACTCCATAACCTCCTGCTTCAACTCCATCACATCCTTCTTCAACTGTATCACCTACTGCTTCAACTCCATCACCTCCTGCCTCAACTCCATCACCTCCTGCTTCAACTCCATCACATCCTGCTTCAGCTTCATCACCACCTGCTTCAACTCCATCACATCCTGCTTCAACTACATCACCTCCTGCTTCAACTCCATCACCTCCTGATTCAACTCCCTCACCTCCTGCTTCAACTCCATCACCTCCTGCTTCAACTCCATCACCTCCTGCTTCAACTACATCACCTTCAGCTTCAATTCCATCACCCACTGCTTGAACTCCATCACCTCCTGCTTCAAATCCCTCACCTCCTGCTTCAACTCCATCATCTCCTGCTTCAACTGCATCAACTCCTGCCTCAGCTGCATCACATCCTGCTTTAATTCCTTCACATCCGGCTTCAACTCCATCACCTCCTGCTTCAACTCCATCACCTCCTGCTTCATCTACATCACCTGCTGCTTCAACTCCATCACCTCCTGCTTCAACTCCATCACCTCCTGCTTCAACTGCACCATCTCCTGCTTCAACTGCATCATCTCCTGCTTCAACTCCATCACCTCCTGCTTCAACTCCCTCACCTCCTGCTTCAGCTCCATCTCCTCCTGCTTCAACTCCATCACCTCCTCCTTCAACTACATCACCTTCAGCTTCAACTCCATCACCCACTGCTTGTACTCCATAACCTCCTGCTTCAACTCCATCACATCCTTCTTCAACTTTATCACCTCCTGCTTCAACTCCATCACCTCCTGCCTCAACTCCATCACCTCCTGCTTCAACTCCGTCACCTCCTGCTTCAGCTTCATCACCTCCTGCTTCAACTCCATCACATCCTGCTTCAACTACATCACCTCCTGCTTCAACTCCATCAATTCCTGCTTCAACTCCCTCACCTCCTGCTTCAACTCCATCACCTCCTGCTTCAACTCCATCACCTCCTGCTTCAACTACATCACCTTCAGCTTCAATTCCATCACCCACTGCTTGAACTCCATCACTTCCTGCTTCAACTCCATCACCTCCTGCTTCAACTCCATCACCTCCTGCTTCAGCTACATCACCTCCTGCTTCAACTGCATCACCTCCTGCTTCAACTCCATCACCTCCTGCTTCATCTACATCACCTGCTGCATCAACTCCATCACCTCCTGCTTCAACTCCATCACCTCCTGCTTCAACTGCACCATCTCCTGCTTCAACTGCATCATCTCCTGCTTCAACTCCATCACCTCCTGCTTCAACTCCCTCACCTCCTGCTTCAACTCCATCACCTCCTGCTTCAACTCCATCACCTCCTGCTTCAACTACATCACCTTAAGCTTCAACTCCATCACCCACTGCTTGAACTCCATCACTTCCTGCTTCAACTCCATAATCTCCTGCTTCAACTCCATCACATCCTTCTTCAACTTTATCACCTCCTGCTTCAACTCCATCACCTCCTGGCTCAACTCCATCACCTCCTGCTTCAACTCCATCACCTCCTGCTTCAGCTTCATCACCTCCTGCTTCAACTCCATCACATCCTGCTTCAACTACATCACCTGCTGCTTCAACTCCATCACCTCCTGCTTCAACTCCATCACCTCCTGCTTCAACTCCATCACTTCCTGCTTCAACTCCATAACCTCCTGCTTCAACTCCATCACATCCTTCTTCAACTCCATCACCTCCTGCTTCAACTCCATCATCTCCTGCTTCATCTGCATCACCTCCTGCTTCAGCTGCATCACATCCTGCTTCAATTCCATCACCTCCTGCTTCAACTCCATCACCTCCTGCTTCAACTGCATCACATCCTGCTTCAACTTCATTACCCCCTGCTTCAACTCCATCACCTCCTGCTTCAACTCCATCACCTCCTGCTTCAAATTCATCACCACATGTTTCAACTCCATCACCTCCTGCTTCAACTCCATCACCCCCTGCTTCAACTCCATCACATCCTGCTTCAACTCCATCACCTCCTGCTTCAACTTCATCACCTCCTGCTTCAGTTCCGTCACCTCCTGCTTCAACTCCATCACCCTCTGCTTCAACTCCATCACCTCCTGCTTCAACTTCATTACCTCCTGCTTCTGCTCCATCACCTCCTGCTTAGCTCCATCACCTCCTGCCTCAACTCCATCACCTCCTGCTTCAACTCCATCACCTCCTGCTTCAACTCCATCACATCCTGCTTCAACTCCATCACCTCCTGCTTCAACTTAATCACCTGCTGCTTCAACTCCATCACCTCCAGCTTCAAGTCTATCACATCCTGCTTCAACTCCATCACCTCCTGCTTCAACTTCATCACCTCCTGCTTCAACTCCGTCACCTCCTGCTTCAAATCCATCACCCTCTGCTTCAACTCCATCACCTCCTGCTTCATCTCCATAACCTCCTGCTTGAACTTCATCACATCATGTTTCAACTCCATCTCATCCTGCTTCAACTTTATCACCTCCTGCTTCAATTCCATCACCCCCTGCTTCAACTCCATCACATCCTGCTTCAACTCCATAACCTCCTCCTTCAACTTCATCACCTCATTTTTCAACTCCATCACCTACTGCTTCAACTCCATCACCCCCTGCTTCAACTCCATCACATCCTGCTTTAACTCCGTCATCTCCTGCTTCAACTCCATCACCTACTGCTTCAACTCCATCACCCCCTGCTTCAAGTGCATCACATCCTGCTTCAAATACATCACCTCCTGCTTCAAGTGCATCACCTCCTGCTTCAACTCCATTACATCCTGCTTCAACTCCATAACCTCCTGCGTCAACTTCATCACCTCCTGCTTCAACTCCATCACCTCCTGCTTCAAGTGCATCACCTCCTGCTTCAACTCCATTACATCCTGCTTCAACTCCATAACCTCCTGCGTCAACTTCATCACCTCCTGCTTCAACTCCATCACCTCCTGCTTCAACTCCATCACTTACTGCTTCAACACCATAACCTCCTGCTTCAACTCCATCACATCCTTCTTCAAATTTATCACCTCCTGCTTCAACTCCATCACCTCCTGCATCAACTCCATCACCTCCTGCTTCAACTCCATCACCTCCTGCTTCAGCTTCATCACCTCCTGTTTCAACTGCATCACCTCCTGCTTCAGCTCCATCACCTCCTGCTTCATCTACATCACCTGCTGCTTCAACTCCATCACCTCCTGCTTCAACTCCATCACCTCCTGCTTCAACTGCACCATCTCCTGCTTCAACTGCATCACCTCCTGCTTCAACTCCATCACCTCCTGCTTCATCTACATCACCTGCTGCTTCAACTCCATCACCTCCTGCTTCAACTCCCTCACCTCCTGCTTCAACTCCATCACCTCCTGCTTCAACTCCATCACCTCCTGCTTCAACTACATCACCTCCTGCTTCAACTCCATCACCTCCTGCTTCAACTCCCTCACCTCCTGCTTCAACTCCATCACCTCCTGCTTCAACTCCATCACCTCCTGCTTCAACTACATCACCTTCAGCTTCAATTCCATCACCCACTGCTTGAACTCCATCACCTCCTGCTTCAACTGCATCAACTCCTGCCTCAGCTGCATCACATCCTGCTTTAATTCCTTCACCTCCTGCTTCAACTCCATCACCTCCTGTTTCATCTACATCACCTGCTGCTTCAACTCCATCACCTCCTGCTTCAACTCCATCACCTCCTGCTTCATCTACATCACCTGCTGCTTCAACTCCATCACCTCCTGCTTCATCTACATCACCTGCTGCTTCAACTCCATCACATCCTGCTTCAACTCCATCACCTCCTGCTTCAACTGCACCATCTCCTGCTTCAACTGCATCATCTCCTGCTTCAACTCCATCACCTCCTGCTTCAACTCCCTCACCTCCTGCTTCAACTCCATCACCTCCTGCTTCAACTCCATCACCTCCTGCTTCAACTCCATCACCTCCTGCTTCAACTACATCACCTTCAGCTTCAACTCCATCACCCACTGCTTGAACTCCATAACCTCCTGCTTCAACTCCATCACATCCTTCTTCAACTGTATCACCTACTGCTTCAACTCCATCACCTCCTGCCTCAACTCCATCACCTCCTGCTTCAACTCCATCACATCCTGCTTCAGCTTCATCACCTCCTGCTTCAACTCCATCACATCCTGCTTCAACTACATCACCTCCTGCTTCAACTCCATCACCTCCTGCTTCAACTCCCTCACCTCCTGCTTCAACTCCATCACCTCCTGCTTCAACTCCATCACCTCCTGCTTCAACTACATCACCTTCAGCTTCAATTCCATCACCCACTGCTTGAACTCCATCACCTCCTGCTTCAACTCCCTCACCTCCTGCTTCAACTCCATCATCTCCTGCTTCAACTGCATCAACTCCTGCCTCAGCTGCATCACATCCTGCTTTAATTCCTTCACATCCGGCTTCAACTCCATCACCTCCTGCTTCAACTCCATCACCTCCTGCTTCATCTACATCACCTGCTGCTTCAACTCCATCACCTCCTGCTTCAACTCCATCACCTCCTGCTTCATCTACATCACCTGCTGCTTCAACTCCATCACCTCCTGCTTCAACTCCATCACCTCCTGCTTCAACTGCACCATCTCCTGCTTCAACTGCATCATCTCCTGCTTCAACTCCATCACCTCCTGCTTCAACTCCCTCACCTCCTGCTTCAACTCCATCACCTCCTGCTTCAACTCCATCACCTCCTGCTTCAACTACATCACCTTCAGCTTCAACTCCATCACCCACTGCTTGTACTCCATAACCTCCTGCTTCAACTCCATCACATCCTTCGTCAACTTTATCACCTCCTGCTTCAACTCCATCACCTCCTGCCTCAACTCCATCACCTCCTGCTTCAACTCCGTCACCTCCTGCTTCAGCTTCATCACCTCCTGCTTCAACTCCATCACATCCTGCTTCAACTACATCACCTCCTGCTTCAACTCCATCACCTCCTGCTTCAACTCCCTCACCTCCTGCTTCAACTCCATCACCTCCTGCTTCAACTCCATCACCTCCTGCTTCAACTACATCACCTTCAGCTTCAACTCCATCACCCACTGCTTGAACTCCATAACCTCCTGCTTCAACTCCATCACATCCTTCTTCAACTGTATCACCTACTGCTTCAACTCCATCACCTCCTGCCTCAACTCCATCACCTCCTGCTTCAACTCCATCACATCCTGCTTCAGCTTCATCACCACCTGCTTCAACTCCATCACATCCTGCTTCAACTTCATCACCTCCTGCTTCAACTCCATCACCTCCTGATTCAACTCCCTCACCTCCTGCTTCAACTCCATCACCTCCTGCTTCAACTCCATCACCTCCTGCTTCAACTACATCACCTTCAGCTTCAATTCCATCACCCACTGCTTGAACTCCATCACCTCCTGCTTCAAATCCCTCACCTCCTGCTTCAACTCCATCATCTCCTGCTTCAACTGCATCAACTCCTGCCTCAGCTGCATCACATCCTGCTTTAATTCCTTCACATCCGGCTTCAACTCCATCACCTCCTGCTTCAACTCCATCACCTCCTGCTTCATCTACATCACCTGCTGCTTCAACTCCATCACCTCCTGCTTCAACTCCATCACCTCCTGCTTCAACTGCACCATCTCCTGCTTCAACTGCATCATCTCCTGCTTCAACTCCATCACCTCCTGCTTCAACTCCCTCACCTCCTGCTTCAGCTCCATCTCCTCCTGCTTCAACTCCATCACCTCCTCCTTCAACTACATCACCTTCAGCTTCAACTCCATCACCCACTGCTTGTACTCCATAACCTCCTGCTTCAACTCCATCACATCCTTCTTCAACTTTATCACCTCCTGCTTCAACTCCATCACCTCCTGCCTCAACTCCATCACCTCCTGCTTCAACTCCGTCACCTCCTGCTTCAGCTTCATCACCTCCTGCTTCAACTCCATCACATCCTGCTTCAACTACATCACCTCCTGCTTCAACTCCATCAATTCCTGCTTCAACTCCCTCACCTCCTGCTTCAACTCCATCACCTCCTGCTTCAACTCCATCACCTCCTGCTTCAACTACATCACCTTCAGCTTCAATTCCATCACCCACTGCTTGAACTCCATCACTTCCTGCTTCAACTCCATCACCTCCTGCTTCAACTCCATCACCTCCTGCTTCAGCTACATCACCTCCTGCTTCAACTGCATCACCTCCTGCTTCAACTCCATCACCTCCTGCTTCATCTACATCACCTGCTGCATCAACTCCATCACCTCCTGCTTCAACTCCATCACCTCCTGCTGCAACTGCACCATCTCCTGCTTCAACTGCATCATCTCCTGCTTCAACTCCATCACCTCCTGCTTCAACTCCCTCACCTCCTGCTTCAACTCCATCACCTCCTGCTTCAACTCCATCACCTCCTGCTTCAACTACATCACCTTAAGCTTCAACTCCATCACCCACTGCTTGAACTCCATCACTTCCTGCTTCAACTCCATAATCTCCTGCTTCACCTCCATCACATCCTTCTTCAACTTTATCACCTCCTGCTTCAACTCCATCACCTCCTGGCTCAACTCCATCACCTCCTGCTTCAACTCCATCACCTCCTGCTTCAGCTTCATCACCTCCTGCTTCAACTCCATCACATCCTGCTTCAACTACATCACCTGCTGCTTCAACTCCATCACCTCCTGCTTCAACTCCATCACCTCCTGCTTCAACTCCATCACTTCCTGCTTCAACTCCATAACCTCCTGCTTCAACTCCATCACATCCTTCTTCAACTTTATCACCTCATTTTTCAACTCCATCACCTACTGCTTCAACTCCATCACCCCCTGCTTCAACTCCATCACATCCTGCTTTAACTCCGTCATCTCCTGCTTCAACTCCATCACCTACTGCTTCAACTCCATCACCCCCTGCTTCAAGTGCATCACATCCTGCTTCAAATACATCACCTCCTGCTTCAAGTGCATCACCTCCTGCTTCAACTCCATTACATCCTGCTTCAACTCCATAACCTCCTGCGTCAACTTCATCACCTCCTGCTTCAACTCCATCACCTCCTGCTTCAACTCCATCACCTCCTGCTTCAAGTGCATCACCTCCTGCTACAACTCCATTACATCCTGCTTCAACTCCATAACCTCCTGCGTCAACTTCATCACCTCCTGCTTCAAGTCCATCACCTCCTGCTTCAACTCCATCACTTACTGCTTCAACACCATAACCTCCTGCTTCAACTCCATCACATCCTTCTTCAACATTATCACCTCCTGCTTCAACTCCATCACCTCCTGCATCAACTCCATCACCTCCTGCTTCAACTCCATCACCTCCTGCTTCAGCTTCATCACCTCCTGCTTCTACTGCATCACCTCCTGCTTCAACTCCATCACCTCCTGCTTCATCTACATCACCTGCTGCTTCAACTCCATCACCTCCTGCTTCAACTCCATCACCTCCTGCTTCAACTGCACCATCTCCTGCTTCAACTGCATCACCTCCTGCTTCAAATCCATCACCTCCTGCTTCATCTACATCACCTGCTGCTTCAACTCCATCACCTCCTGCTTCAACTCCCTCACCTCCTGCTTCAACTCCATCATCTCCTGCTTCAACTGCATCAACTCCTGCCTCAGCTGCATCACATCCTGCTTTAATTCCTTCACCTCCTGCTTCAACTCCATCACCTCCTGCTTCAACTCCATCACCTCCTGCTTCATCTACATCACCTGCTGCTTCAACTCCATCACCTCCTGCTTCAACTCCATCACCTCCTGCTACATCTACATCACCTGCTGCTTCAACTCCATCACCTCCTGCTTCAACTCCATCACCTCCTGCTTCATCTACATCACCTGCTGCTTCAACTCCATCACATCCTGCTTCAACTCCATCACCTCCTGCTTCAACTGCACCATCTCCTGCTTCAACTGCATCATCTCCTGCTTCAACTCCATCACCTCCTGCTTCAACTCCCTCACCTCCTGCTTCAACTCCATCACCTCCTGCTTCAACTCCATCACCTCCTGCTTCAACTACATCACCTTCAGCTTCAACTCCATCACCCACTGCTTGAACTCCATAACCTCCTGCTTCAACTCCATCACATCCTTCTTCAACTTTATCACCTCCTGCTTCAACTCCATCACCTCCTGCCTCAACTCCATCACCTCCTGCTTCAACTCCATCACCTCCTGCTTCAGCTTCATCACCTCCTGCTTCAACTCCATCACATCCTGCTTCAAATACATCACCTCCTGCTTCAACTCCATCACCTCCTGCTTCAACTCCCTCACCTCCTGCTTCAACTCCATCACCTCCTGCTTCAACTCCATCACCTCCTGCTTCAACTCCATCACCTCCTGCTTCAACTACATCACCTTCAGCTTCAATTCCATCACCCACTGCTTGAACTCCATCACCTCCTGCTTCAACTCCCTCACCTCCTGCTTCAACTCCATCATCTCCTGCTTCAACTGCATCAACTCCTGCCTCAGCTGCATCACATCCTGCCTTAATTCCTTCACATCCGGCTTCAACTCCATCACCTCCTGCTTCAACTCCATCACCTCCTGCTTCATCTACATCACCTGCTGCTTCAACTCCATCACCTCCTGCTTCAACTCCATCACCTCCTGCTTCATCTACATCACCTGCTGCTTCAACTCCATCACCTCCTGCTTCAACTCCATCACCTCCTGCTTCAACTGCACCATCTCCTGCTTCAACTGCACCATCTCCTGCTTCAACTGCATCATCTCCTGCTTCAACTCCATCACCTCCTGCTTCAACTCCCTCACCTCCTGCTTCAACTCCATCACCTCCTGCTTCAACTCCATCACCTCCTGCTTCAACTACATCACCTTAAGCTTCAACTCCATCACCCACTGCTTGAACTCCATCACTTCCTGCTTCAACTCCATAATATCCTGCTTCAACTCCATCACATCGTTCTTCAACTTTATCACCTTCTGCTTCAACTCCATCACCTCCTGCCTCAGCTCCATCACCTCCTGCTTCAACTCCATCACCTCCTGCTTCAGCTTCATCACCTCCTGCTTCAACTCCATCACATCCTGCTTCAACTACATCACCTGCTGCTTCAACTCCATCACCTCCTGCTTCAACTCCATCACCTCCTGCTTCAACTCCATCACTTCCTGCTTCAACTCCAAAACCTCCTGCTTCAACTCCATCACATCCTTCTTCAACTTTATCACCTCCTGCTTCAACTCCATCACCTCCTGCATCATCTCTATCACCTCCTGCTTCAACTCCATCACCTCCTGCCTCAACACCATCACCTCCTGATTCAACTCCATCACCTCCTGCTTCAGCTTCATCACCTCCTGCTTCAACTCCATCACATCCTGCTTCAACTACATCACCTGCTGCTTCAACTCCATCACCTCCTGCTTCAACTCCATCACCTCCTGCTTCAACTCCATCACATCCTGCTTCAACTCCATAACCTCCTGCTTCAACTCCATCACATCCTTCTTCAACTTTATCACCTCCTGCTTCAACTCCATCACGTCCTGCTTCAGCTTCATCACCTCCTGCTTCAACTCCATCACCTCCTGCTTCAACTCCATCACCTCCTGCTTCAAATGCATCATCTCCTGCTTCAACTGCATCATCTCCTTCTTCAACTCCATCACCTCCTGCTTCAACTCCATCACCTCCTGCTTCAACTACATCACCTTCAGCTTCAACTCCATCACCCACTGCCTGAACTCCATAACCTCCTGCTTCAACTCCATCACATCCTTCTTCAACTTTATCACCTCCTGCTTCAACTCCATCACCTCCTGCCTCAACTCCATCACCTCCTGCTTCAACTCCATCACCTCCTGCTTCAGCTTCATCACCTCCTGCTTCAACTCCATCACATCCTGCTTCAAATACATCACCTCCTGCTTCAACTCCATCACCTCCTGCTTCAACTCCCTCACCTCCTGCTTCAACTCCATCACCTCCTGCTTCAACTCCATCACCTCCTGCTTCAACTACATCACCTTCAGCTTCAATTCCATCACCCACTGCTTGAACTCCATCACCTCCTGCTTCAACTCCCTCACCTCCTGCTTCAACTCCATCATCTCCTGCTTCAACTGCATCAACTCCTGCCTCAGCTGCATCACATCCTGCTTTAATTCCTTCACATCCGGCTTCAACTCCATCACCTCCTGCTTCAACTCCATCACCTCCTGCTTCATCTACATCACCTGCTGCTTCAACTCCATCACCTCCTGCTTCAACTCCATCACCTCCTGCTTCATCTACATCACCTGCTGCTTCAACTCCATCACCTCCTGCTTCAACTCCATCACCTCCTGCTTCAACTGCACCATCTCCTGCTTCAACTGCATCATCTCCTGCTTCAACTCCATCACCTCCTGCTTCAACTCCCTCACCTCCTGCTTCAACTCCATCACCTCCTGCTTCAACTCCATCACCTCCTGCTTCAACTACATCACCTTCAGCTTCAACTCCATCACCCACTGCTTGAACTCCATAACCTCCTGCTTCAACTCCATCACATCCTTCTTCAACTTTATCACCTCCTGCTTCAACTCCATCACCTCCTGCCTCAACTCCATCACATCCTGCTTCAACTACATCACCTCCTGCTTCAACTACATCACCTCCTGCTTCAACTCCATCACCTCCTGCTTCAACTCCCTCACCTCCTGCTTCAACTCCCTCACCTCCTGCTTCAACTCCATCACCTCCTGCTTCAACTCCATCACCTCCTGCTTCAACTACATCACCTTCAGCTTCAATTCCATCACCCACTGCTTGAACTCCATCACTTCCTGCTTCAACTCCATCACCTCCTGCTTCAACTCCATCAACTCCTGCTTCAGCTACATCACATCCTGCTTCAACTCATCACCTCCTGCTTCAACTCCATCACCTCCTGCTTCAACTCCCTCACCTCCTGCTTCAACTCCATGACCTCCTGCTTCAACTCCATCACCTCCTGCTTCAAATACATCACCTTCAGCTTCAATTCCATCACCCACTGCTTGAACTCCATCACTTTCTGCTTCAACTGCTTCACCTCCTGCTTCAACTCCATCACCTCCTGCTTCATCTACATCACCTGCTGCTTCAACTCCATCACCTCCTGCTTCAACTCCATCACCTCCTGCTTCAACTGCACCATCTCCTGCTTCAACTGCATCATCTCCTGCTTCAACTCCATCACCTCCTGCTTCAACTCCCTCACCTCCTGCTTCAACTCCATCACCTCCTGCTTCAACTCCATCACCTCCTGCTTCAACTACATCACCTTAAGCTTCAACTCCATCAACCACTGCTTGAACTCCATCACTTCCTGCTTCAACTCCATAATATCCTGCTTCAACTCCATCACATCGTTCTTCAACTTTATCACCTTCTGCTTCAACTCCATCACCTCCTGCCTCAGCTCCATCACCTCCTGCTTCAACTCCATCACCTCCTGCTTCAGCTTCATCACCTCCTGCTTCAACTCCATCACATCCTGCTTCAACTACATCACCTGCTGCTTCAACTCCATCACCTCCTGCTTCAACTCCATCACCTCCTGCTTCAACTCCATCACTTCCTGCTTCAACTCCAAAACCTCCTGCTTCAACTCCATCACATCCTTCTTCAACTTTATCACCTCCTGCTTCAACTCCATCACCTCCTGCATCATCTCTAGCACCTCCTGCTTCAACTCCATCACCTCCTGCCTCAACACCATCACCTCCTGATTCAACTCCATCACCTCCTGCTTCAGCTTCATCACCTCCTGCTTCAACTCCATCACATCCTGCTTCAACTACATCACCTGCTGCTTCAACTCCATCACCTCCTGCTTCAACTCCATCACCTCCTGCTTCAACTCCATCACATCCTGCTTCAACTTTATCACCTCCTGCTTCAACTCCATCACGTCCTGCTTCAGTTTCATCACCTCCTGCTTCAACTCCATCACCTCCTGCTTCAACTCCATCACCTCCTGCTTCAAATGCATCATCTCCTGCTTCAACTGCATCATCTCCTTCTTCAACTCCATCACCTCCTGCTTCAACTCCATCACCTCCTGCTTCAACTCCATCACCTCCTGCTTCAGCTACATCACCTGCTGCTTCAACTCCATCACCTCCTGCTTCAACTCCATCACCTCCTGCTTCAACTCCATCACCTCCTGCTTCAACTCCATCACCTCCTGCTTCAGCTACATCACCTGCTGCTTCAACTCCATCACCTCCTGCTTCAACTCCCTCACCTCCTGCTTCAACTCCATCACCTCCTGCTTCAACTCCCTCACCTCCTGCTTCAACTCCATCACCTCCTGCTTCAACTCCATCACCTCCTGCTTCAACTACATCACCTTCAGCTTCAATTCCATCACCCACTGCTTGAACTCCATCACCTCCTGCTTCAACTCCCTCACCTCCTGCTTCAACTCCATCATCTCCTGCTTCAACTGCATCAACTCCTACCTCAGCTGCATCACATCCTGCTTTAATTCCTTCACATCCGGCTTCAACTCCATCACCTCCTGCTTCAACTCCATCACCTCCTGCTTCATCTACATCACCTGCTGCTTCAACTCCATCACCTCCTGCTTCAACTCCATCACCTCCTGCTTCATCTACATCACCTGCTGCTTCAACTCCATCACCTCCTGCTTCAACTCCATCACCTCCTGCTTCAACTGCACCATCTCCTGCTTCAACTGCATCATCTCCTGCTTCAACTCCATCACCTCCTGCTTCAACTCCCTCACCTCCTGCTTCAACTCCATCACCTCCTGCTTCAACTCCATCACCTCCTGCTTCAACTACATCACCCACTGCTTGAACTCCTTAACCTCCTGCTTCAACTCCATCACATCCTTCTTCAACTTTATCACCTCCTGCTTCAACTCCATCACCTCCTGCCTCAACTCCATCACCTCTTGCTTCAACTCCATCACCTCCTGCTTCAGCTTCATCACCTCCTGCTTCAACTCCATCACATCCTGCTTCAACTACATCACCTCCTGCTTCAACTCCATCACCTCCTGCTTCAACTCCCTCACCTCCTGCTTCAACTCCATCACCTCCTGCTTCAACTCCATCACCTCCTGCTTCAACTACATCACCTTCAGCTTCAATTCCATCACCCACTGCTTGAACTCCATCACTTCCTGCTTCAACTCCATCACCTCCTGCTTCAACTCCATCAACTCCTGCTTCAGCTACATCACCTCCTGCTTCAACTGCTTCACCTCCTGCTTCAACTCCATCACCTCCTGCTTCATCTACATCACCTGCTGCTTCAACTCCATCACCTCCTGCTTCAACTCCATCACCTCCTGCTTCAACTGCACAATCTCCTGCTTCAACTGCATCATCTCCTGCTTCAACTCCATCACCTCCTGCTTCAACTTCCTCACCTCCTGCTTCAACTCCATCACCTCCTGCTTCAACTCCATCACCTCCTGCTTCAACTACATCACCTTAAGCTTCAACTCCATCACCCACTGCTTGAACTCCATCACTTCCTGCTTCAACTCCATAATATCCTGCTTCAACTCCATCACATCGTTCTTCAACTTTATCACCTTCTGCTTCAACTCCATCACCTCCTGCCTCAGCTCCATCACCTCCTGCTTCAACTCCATCACCTCCTGCTTCAGCTTCATCACCTCCTGCTTCAACTCCATCACATCCTGCTTCAACTACATCACCTGCTGCTTCAACTCCATCACCTCCTGCTTCAACTCCATCACCTCCTGCTTCAACTCCATCACTTCCTGCTTCAACTCCAAAACCTCCTGCTTCAACTCCATCACATCCTTCTTCAACTTTATCACCTCCTGCTTCAACTCCATCACCTCCTGCATCATCTCTATCACCTCCTGCTTCAACTCCATCACCTCCTGCCTCAACACCATCACCTCCTGATTCAACTCCATCACCTCCTGCTTCAGCTTCATCACCTCCTGCTTCAACTCCATCACATCCTGCTTCAACTACATCCCCTGCTGCTTCAACTCCATCACCTCCTGCTTCAACTCCATCACATCCTGCTTCAACTCCATAACCTCCTGCTTCAACTCCATCACATCCTTCTTCAACTTTATCACCTCCTGCTTCAACTCCATCACGTCCTGCTTCAGCTTCATCACCTCCTGCTTCAACTCCATCACCTCCTGCTTCAACTCCATCACCTCCTGCTTCAAATACATCACCTGCTGCTTCAACTCCATCCCCTCCTGCTTCAACTCCATCAGCTGCTGCTTCAAATGCATCATCTCCTGCTTCAACTGCATCATCTCCTTCTTCAACTCCATCACCTCCTGCTTCAACTCCCTCACCTCCTGCATCAACTCCATCATCTCCTGCTTCAACTGCATCAACTCCTGCTTCAGCTGCATCACATCCTGCTTCAATTCCATCACCCCTTGCTTCAACTCCATCACCTCCTGCTTCAATTGCATCACATCCTGCTTCAACTTCATTACCCTCTGCTTCAACTCCATCACCTCCTGCTTCAACTCCATCACCTCCTGCTTCAACTCCATCATGTCCTGCTTCAACTTCATTACCCCCTGCTTCAGCTCCATCACCTCCTGCTTAGCTCCATCACCTCCTGCCTCAACTCCATCGCCTCCTGCTTTAACTCCATCACCTCCTGCTTCAACTCCATCACCACCTGCTTCAACTGCCACACATCCTGCTTCAACTCCATCACCTCCTGCTTCAACTCCATCACCTCCTGCTTCAAATCCATCAATACCTGCTTCAAATTCATTACCCCCTGCTTCAACTCCATCACCTCCTGCTTCAATTCCATCACCTCCTGCCTCAACTCCATCACCTCCTACTTCAACTCCATCACCTCCTGCTTCAACTCCATCACATCCTGCTTCAACTCCTTGACCTCCTGCTTCAACTTCATCACCTCATGTTTCAACTCCATGACCTCATGCTTGAACTCCATCACCCCCTTCTTCAACTCCATCACATCCTGCTTCAACTCCATAACCTCCTGCTTCAACTTCATCACCTCATGTTTCAACTCCATCACCTCCTGCTTCAACTCCATCACCCCATGCTTCAACTCCATCACATCCTGCTTCAACTCCATCACCTCCTGCTTCAACTTCATCACCTCCTGCTTCAACTTCATCACCTCCTGCTTCAACTCCATTACCTCCTGCTTCAACTCCATCACCTCCTGCTTCAACTCCATCACCTCCGGCTTCAACTCCATCACCTCCTGCTTCAGCTTCATCACCTCCTGCTACAAATCAATCACCTCCTGCTTCAACTCCATCACCTCCTGCTTCAACTTCATCACCTCCTGCTTCAACTTCATCACCTCCTGCTTCAACTCCATTACCTCCTGCTTCAACTCCATCACCTCCTGCTTCATCTCCATCACCTCCGGCTTCAACTCCATCACCTCCTGCTTCAGCTTCATCACCTTGTGCTACAACTCAATCACCTCCTGCTTCAACTCCATCACCTCCTTCTTCAGCTTCATCACCTCCTGCTTCAACTCCATCACCTCCTGCTTCAACTCCATCACCTCCTGCTTCCACTCCATCATATCCTGCTTCAACTGCCTCACATCCTGCTTCAACTCCATCACCTCCTGCTTCAACTCCATCATATCCTGCTTCAACTGCCTCACATCCTGCTTCAGCTCCATCACCTCCTGCTTCAACTCCATCACCTCCTGCTTCAAATCCATCACCTCCTGCTTCAAATTCATTCCCCCCTGCTTCAAGTGCATCACCTCCTGCTTCAATTCCATCACCTCCTGCCTCAACTCCATCACCTCCTACTTCAACTCCATCACCTCCTGCTTCAACTCCATCACATCCTGCTTCAACTCCATGACCTCCTGCTTCAACTTCATCACCTCATGTTGCAACTCCATGACCTCATGCTTCAATCCCATCAATCCCCTTTTTCAACTCCATCACATCCTGCTTCAACTCCATAACCTCCTGCTTCAACTTCATCACCTCATGTTTCAACTCCATCACCTCCTGCCTCAACTCCATCACCCCCTGCTTCAACTTCATCACATCCTGCTTCAACTCCATCACCTCCTGCTTCAACTTCATCACCTCCTGCTTCAACTTCATCACCTCCTGCTTCAACTCCATTACCTCCTGCTTCAACTCCATCACCTCCTGCTTCATCTCCATCACCTCCAGCTTCATCTCCATCACCTCCGGCTTCAACTGAATCACCTCCTGCTTCAACTCCATCACCTCCTGCTTCAGCTTCATCACCTCCTGCTTCAACTGCATCATCTCCTGCTTCAACTCCATCACTTCCTGCTTCAACTCCCTCACCTCCGGCATCAACTCCATCATCTCCTGCTTCAGCTGCATCACATCCTGCTTCAATTCCATCACCTCCTGCTTCAACTCCATCACCTCCTGCTTCAATTGCATCACATCCTGCTTCAACTTCATTACCCCCTGCTTCAACTCCATCACCTCCTTTTTCAACTCCATCACCTCCTGCTTCAACTCCATCATGTCCTGCTTCAACTTCATTACCCCGTGCTTCAGCTCCATCACCTCCTGCTTAGCTCCATCACCTCCTGCCTCAACTCCATCACCTCCTGCTTCAACTCCATCACCTCCTGCTTCAACTCCATCATATCCTGCTTCAACTGCCTCAGATCCTGCTTCAACTCCATCACCTCCTGCTTCAACTCCATCACCTCCTGCTTCAACTCCATCACCTCCTGCTTCAAATCCATCACCTCCTGCTTCAAATTCATTACCCCCTGCTTCAAGTGCCTCACCTCCTGCTTCAATTCCATCACCTCCTGCCTCAACTCCATCACCTCCTACTTCAACTCCATCACCTCCTGCTTCAACTCCATCAAATCCTGCTTCAACTCCTTGACCTCCTGCTTCAACTTCATCACCTCATGTTTCAACTCCATGACCTCATGCTTCAACTCCATCAACCCCTTCTTCAACTCCATCACATCCTGCTTCAACTCCATAACCTCCTGCTTCAACTTCATCACCTCATGTTTCAACTCCATCACCTCCTGCCTCAACTCCATCACCCCCTGCTTCAACTTCATCACCTCCTGCTTCAACTCCATCACCTCATGCTTCAACTTCATCACCACCTGCTTCAACTTCATCACCTCCTGCTTCAACTCCATTACCTCCTGCTTCAAATCCATCACCTCCTGCTTCAACTCCATCACCTCCGGCTTCAACTCCATCACCTCCTGCTTCAGCTTCATCACCTCCTGCTACAACTCAATCACCTCCTGATTCAACTCCATCACCTCCTGCTTCAACTACATCACCTTCAGCTTCAATCACAACAGCCACTGCTTGAACTCCATCACTTCCAGCTTCAACCCCATAACCTCCTGCTTCAACTCCATCACATCCTTCTTCAACTTTATCACCTCCTGCTTCAACTCCATCACCTCCTGCATCAACTCCATCACCTCCTGCTTCAACTCCATCACCACCTGCTTCAGCTACATCACCTCCTGCTTCAACTCCATCACCTCCTGCTTCAACTCCATCACCTCCTGCTTCAGCTACATCACCTGCTGCTTCAACTCCATCACCTCCTGCTTCAACTCCATCACCTCCTGCTTCAACTCCATCACCTCCTGCTTCAACTCCATCACCTCCTGCTTCAGCTACATCACCTGCTGCTTCAACTCCATCACCTCCTGCTTCAACTCCATCACCTCCTGCTTCAACTCCATCACCTCCTGCTTCAACTACATCACCTCCTGCTTCAACTCCATCACCTCCTGCTTCAACTCCATCACCTCCTGCTTCAACTGCATCATCTCCTGCTTCAACTGCATCACCTCCTGCTTCAGCTGCATCACATCCTGCTTCAAATCCCTCACCTCCTGCTTCAACTCCATCATCTCCTGCTTCAACTCCATCACCTCCTGCTTCAACTCCATCACCTCCTGCTTCAGCTACATCACCTGCTGCTTCAACTCCATCACCTCCTGCTTCAACTCTATCACCTCCTGCTTCAATTCCATCACCTCCTGCTTCAACTCCATCACCTCCTGCTTCAATTGCATCTCATCCTGCTTCAACTTCATTACCCCCTGCTTCAACTCCATCGCCTCCTGCTTCAACTCCATCACCTCCTGCTTCAACTCCATCATGTCCTGCTTCAACTTCATTACCCCCTGCTTCAGCTCCATCACCTCCTGCTTAGCTCCATCACCTCCTGCTTCAACTCCATCACCTCCTGCTTCAACTCCATCACCTCCTGCCTCAACTCCATCACATCCTGCTTCAACTCCATAACCTCCTGCTTCAAATTCATCACCTCATGTTTCAACTCCATCACCTCCTGCTTCAACTCCATCCCCCCTGCTTCAATTCCATCACATCCTGCCTCAACTCCATAACCTCCTGCTTCAACCTCATCACCTCATGTTTCAACTCCATCACCTCCTGCCTCAACTTAAACACCTCATGTTTCAACTCCATCACCTCCTGCTCCAACTCCATCACCTCCTGCTTCAAATCCATCACCTCCTGCTTCAAATTCATTACCCCCTGCTTCAAGTGCCTCACCTCCTGCTTCAATTCCATCACCTCCTGCCTCAACTCCATCACCTCCTACTTCAACTCCATCACCTCCTGCTTCAACTCCATCAAATCCTGCTTCAACTCCTTGACCTCCTGCTTCAACTTCATCACCTCATGTTTCAACTCCATGACCTCATGCTTCAACTCCATCAACCCCTTCTTCAACTCCATCACATCCTGCTTCAACTCCATAACCTCCTGCTTCAACTTCATCACCTCATGTTTCAACTCCATCACCTCCTGCATCAACTCCATCACCCCCTGCTTCAACTTCATCACCTCCTGCTTCAACTCCATCACCTCATGCTTCAACTTCATCACCACCTGCTTCAACTTCATCACCTCCTGCTTCAACTCCATTACCTCCTGCTTCAACTCCATCACCTCCTGCTTCAACTCCATCACCTCCGGCTTCAACTCCATCACCTCCTGCTTCAGCTTCATCACCTCCTGCTACAACTCAATCACCTCCTGTTTCAACTCCATAACCTCCTGCTTCAACTCCATCACATCCTTCTTCAACTTTATCACCTCCTGCTTCAACTCCATCACCTCCTGCATTAACTCCATCACCTCCTGCTTCAACTCCATCACCACCTGCTTCAGCTACATCACCTCCTGCTTCAACTCCATCACCTCCTGCTTCAACTCCATCACCTCCTGCTTCAGCTACATCACCTGCTGCTTCAACTCCATCACCTCCTGCTTCAACTCCATCACCTCCTGCTTCAACTCCATCACCTCCTGCTTCAACTCCATCACCTCCTGCTTCAGCTACATCACCTGCTGCTTCAACTCCATCACCTCCTGCTTCAACTCCATCACCTCCTGCTTCAACTCCATCACCTCCTGCTTCAGCTACATCACCTGCTGCTTCAACTCCATCACCTCCTGCTTCAACTCCATCACCTCCTGCTTCAACTCCATCACCTCCTGCTTCAACTACATCACCTCCTGCTTCAACTCCATCACCTCCTGCTTCAACTCCATCACCTCCTGCTTCAACTGCATCATCTCCTGCTTCAACTGCATCAACTCCTGCTTCAACTCCATCACTTCCTGCTTCAAATCCCTCACCTCCTGCTTCAACTCCATCATCTCCTGCTTCAACTCCATCACATCCTGCTTCAACTCCATAACCTCCTGCTTCAACTTCATCAACTCATGTTTCAACTCCATCACCTCCTGCCTCAACTCCATCACCCCCTGCTTCAACTTCATCACCTCCTGCTTCAACTCCATCACCTCATGCTTCAACTTCATCACCACCTGCTTCAACTTCATCACCTCCTGCTTCAACTCCATTACCTCCTGCTTCAACTCCATCACCTCCTGCTTCAACTCCATCACCTCCGGCTTCAACTCCATCACCTCCTGCTTCAGCTTCATCACCTCCTGCTACAACTCAATCACCTCCTGTTTCAACTCCATCACCTCCTGCTTCAACTACATCACCTTCAGCTTCAATCCCAACAGCCACTGCTTGAACTCCATCACTTCCAGCTTCAACTCCATAACCTCCTGCTTCAACTCCATCACATCCTTCTTCAACTTTATCACCTCCTGCTTCAACTCCATCACCTCCTGCATTAACTCCATCACCTCCTGCTTCAACTCCATCACCACCTGCTTCAGCTACATCACCTCCTGCTTCAACTCCATCACCTCCTGCTTCAACTCCATCACCTCCTGCTTCAGCTACATCACCTGCTGCTTCAACTCCATCACCTCCTGCTTCAACTCCATCACCTCCTGCTTCAACTCCATCACCTCCTGCTTCAACTCCATCACCTCCTGCTTCAGCTACATCACCTGCTGCTTCAACTCCATCACCTCCTGTTTCAACTCCATCACCTCCTGCTTCAACTCCATCACCTCCTGCTTCAGCTACATCACCTGCTGCTTCAACTCCATCACCTCCTGCTTCAACTCCATCACCTCCTGCTTCAACTCCATCACCTCCTGCTTCAACTACATCACCTCCTGCTTCAACTCCATCACCTCCTGCTTCAACTCCATCACCTCCTGCTTCAACTGCATCATCTCCTGCTTCAACTGCATCAACTCCTGCTTCAACTCCATCACCTCCTGCTTCAAATCCCTCACCTCCTGCTTCAACTCCATCATCTCCTGCTTCAACTGCATCACCTCCTGCTTCAGCTGCATCACGTCCTGCTTCAATTCCATCACCTCCTGCTTCAACTCCATCACCTCCTGCTTCAATTGCATCACATCCTGCTTCAACTTCATTACCCCCTGCTTCAACTCCATCACCTCCTGCTTCAACTCCATCACCTCCTGCTTCAACTCCATCATGTCCTGCTTCAACTTCATTACCCCCTGCTTCAGCTCCATCACCTCCTGCTTAGCTCCATCACCTCCTGCTTCAACTCCATCACCTCCTGCTTCAACTCCATCACCTCCTGCTTCAACTCCATCACATCCTGCTTCAACTCCATAACCTCCTGCTTCAAATTCATCACCTCATGTTTCAACTCCATCACCTCCTGCTTCAACTCCATCCCCCCTGCTTCAATTCCATCACATCCTGCTTCAACTCCATAACCTCCTGCTTCAACTTCATCACCTCATGTTTCAACTCCATCACCTCCTGCCTCAACTTAAACACCTCCTGCTTCAACTCCATCACCTCCAGCTTCAACTCCATCACATCCTGCTTCAACTACATCACCTCCTGCTTCAACTCCATCACCTCCTGCTTCAACTTGATCACCTCCTGCCTCAGCTTCATCACCTCCTGCTTCATCTCCATCACCTCCTGCTTCAACTCCATCACCTCCTGCTTCAACTCCATCACATCCTGCTTCAACTGCATCACCTCCTGCTTCCACTCCCTCACCTCCTTCTTCACCTCCATCACCTCATGCTTCAACTCCATCACCTCCTGCTTCAACTGCATTACCTCCTGCTTCAACTCCATCACATCCTGCTTGAAATCCATCACATCCTGCTACAACTCCCTCTCCTCCTGCGTCAACTCGCTCACCTCCTGCTTCAACTCCATCATCTCATGCATCAACTCCATCACCTCCTGCTTCAACTCATTACCTCCTGCTTCAACTCCATCACCTCCTGCTTGAAATCCATCACATCCTGCTTCAACTTCATCACCTCCTGCTTCAACTCCCTCACCTACTGCTTGAACTGCATCACCTCCTGCTTCAACTCCATCACCTGCTGCTTCAACTCCCTCCCCTCCTGCTTCAACTCCATCACGTCCTGATTCAACTCCATCACCTCCTGCTTCAACTCCATCACCTCCTGCTTCAACTTCATCACCACCTGCTTCAACTTCATCACCTCCTGCTTCATCTCCAACACCTCCTGCTTCAACTCCATCACCTCCTGCTTCAACTCCATCACCTCCAGCTTCAACTGCATCACCTCCTGCTTCCACTCCCTCACCCCTTTCTTCCACTCCCTCACCTCCTTCTTCAACGCCATCACCTCATGCTTCAACTCCATCACCTCCTGCTTCAACTGCATCAACTCCTGCTTCCACTCCCTCACCTCCTTCTTCACCTCCATCACCTCATGCTTCAACTCCATCACCTCCTGCTTCAACTCCCTCACCTCCTGCTTCAACTCCATCACCTCCTGCTTCAAATCATTACCTCCTGCTTCAACTCCATCACCTCCTGCTTGAAATCCATCACATCCTGCTTCAACTTCATCACCTCCTGCTTCAACTCCCTCACCTACTGCTTGAACTCCATCACCTCCTGCTTCAACTTCATCACCTCCTGCTTCATCTCCATCACCTCCTGCTTCAACTCCATCACCTCCTGCTTCAACTCCATCACCTCCTGCTTCAACTCCATAACCTCCTGCTTCAACTTCATCACCTCAAGCTTCAACTCCATTACATCCTGCTTCAACTTCATAAACTCCTGCTTCACCTCCATCACCTCCTGCTTCAACTCCCTCACCTCCTGCTTCAACTCCATCACCTCCTGCATCAACTCCATCACCTCCTGCTTCAACTGCATCACCTCCTGCTTCCACTCCCTCACCTCCTTCTTCACCTCCATCACCTCATACTTCAACTCCATCACCTCCTGCTTCAACTGCATTACCTCCTGCTTCAACTCCATCACATCCTGCTTGAAATCCATCACATCCTGCTTCAACGCCCTCTCCTCCTGCTTCGACTCCCTCACCTCCTGCTTCAACTCCATCATCTCATGCATCAACTCCATCACCTCCTGCTTCAAATCATTACCTCCTGCTTCAACTCCATCACCTCCTGCTTGAAATCCATCACATCCTGCTTCAACTTCATCACCTCCTGCTTCAACTCCCTCACCTACTGCTTAACTGCATCACCTCGTGCTTCAACTCCATCACCTGCTGCTTCAACTCCCTCACCTCCTGCTTCAACTCCATCACGTCCTGATTCAACTCCATCACCTCCTGCTTCAACTTCATCACCTCCTGCTTCAACTCCATAACCTCCTGCTTCAACTTCATCACCACCTGCTTCAACTTCATCACCTCCTGCTTCATCTCCATCACCTCCTGCTTCAACTCCATCATCTCCTGCTTCAACTCCATCACCTCCAGCTTCAACTGCATCACCTCCTGCTTCCACTCCCTCACCTCATTCTTCCACTCCCTCACCTCCTTCTTCAACTCCATCACCTCATGCTTCAACTCCATCACCTCCTGATTCAACTCCATCACCTCCTGCTTCAACTTCATCACCTCCTGCTTCAGCTTCTTCACCTCCTGCTTCATCTCCATCACCTCCTGCTTCAACTGCATCACCTCCTGCATCCGCTCCCTCACCTCCTTCTTCAACTCCATCACCTCCTGCTTCAACTCCATCACCTCCTGCTTCAACTCCATCAACTCCTGCTTCAACTGCATCACCTCCTGCTTCCACTCCCTCACCTCCTACTTCAACTCCATCACCTCATGCTTCAACTCCATCATCTCCTGCTTCAACTGCATTACGTCCGCTTCAAATCCATCACATCCTGCTTGAAATCCATCACATCCTGCTTCAACTCCCTCTCCTCCTGCTTCAACTACCTCACCTCCTGCTTCAACTCCATCATCTCATGCTTCAACTCCATCACCTCCTGCTTCAACTCCATTAACTCCTGCTTCAACTCCATCACGTCCTGCTTGAAATCCATCACATCCTGCTTCAACTGCATCATCTCCTGCATCAACTTCTTCACCTCCTGCTTCAACTCCATCACGTCCTGCTTGAAATCCATCACATCCTGCTTCAACTCCCTCTCCTCCTGCTTCAACTACCTCACCTCCTGCTTCAACTCCATCACCTCCTGCTTCAGCTACATCACCTGCTGCTTCAACTCCATCACCTCCTGCTTCAACTCCATCACCTCCTGCTTCAACTCCATCACCTCCTGCTTCAACTACATCACCTCCTGCTTCAAATCCATCACCTCCTGCTTCAGCTCCATCACCTCCTGCTTCAACTGCATCATCTCCTGCTTCATCTCCATCACCTCCTGCTTCAACTGCATCAACTCCTGCTTCCACTCCCTCACCTCCTTCTTCACCTCCATCACCTCATGCTTCAACTCCATCACCTCCTGATTCAACTCCCTCACCTCCTGCTTCAACTCAATCATCTCATGCATCAACTCCACCACCTCCTGCTTCAAATCATTACCTCCTGCTTCAACTCCATCACCTCCTGCTTGAACTCCATCACCTCCTGCTTCAACTTCATCACCTCCTGCTTCATCTCCATCACCTCCTGCTTCAACTCCATCACCTCCTGCTTCAACTCCATCACCTCCTGCTTCAACTCCATAACCTCCTGCTTCAACTTCATCACCTCAAGCTTCAACTCCATCACCTCCTGCTTCAACTCCATCACCTCCTGCTTCAACTCCATAACCTCCTGCTTCAACTTCATCACCTCAAGCTTCAACTCCATTACATCCTGCTTCAACTTCATAAACTCCTGCTTCACCTCCATCACCTCCTGCTTCAACTCCCTCACCTCCTGCTTCAACTCCATCACCTCCTGCTTCAACTCCATCACCTCCTGCTTCAACTGCATCACCTCCTGCTTCCACTCCCTCACCTCCTTCTTCACCTCCATCACCTCATGCTTCAACTCCATCACCTCCTGCTTCAACTGCATTACCTCCTGCTTCAACTCCATCACATCCTGCTTGAAATCCATCACATCCTGCTTCAACTCCCTCTCCTCCTGCTTCAACTCCCTCACCTCCTGCTTCAACTCCATCATCTCATGCATCAACTCCATCACCTCCTGCTTCAAATCATTACCTCCTGCTTCAACTCCATCACCTCCTGCTTGAAATCCATCACATCCTGCTTCAACTCCGTCACCTCCTGCTTCAAATCCATCACCTCCTGCTTCAAATTCATTCCCCCCTGCTTCAAGTGCATCACCTCCTGCTTCAATTCCATCACCTCCTGCCTCAACTCCATCACCTCCTACTTCAACTCCATCACCTCCTGCTTCAACTCCATCACATCCTGCTTCAACTCCATGACCTCCTGCTTCAACTTCATCACCTCATGTTTCAACTCCATGACCTCATGCTTCAACTCCATCAACCCCTTCTTCAACTCCATCACATCCTGCTTCAACTCCATAACCTCCTGCTTCAACTTCATCACCTCATGTTTCAACTCCATCACCTCCTGCCTCAACTCCATCACCCCCTGCTTCATCTTCATCACATCCTGCTTCAACTCCATCACCTCCTGCTTCAACTTCATCACCTCCTGCTTCAACTTCATCACCTCCTGCTTCAACTCCATTACCTCCTGCTTCAACTCCATCACCTCCTGCTTCATCTCCATCACCTCCGGCTTCATCTCCATCACCGCCGGCTTCAACTCAATCACCTCCTGCTTCAACTGCATCATCTCCTGCTTCAACTCCATCACCTCCTGCTTCAACTCCCTCACCTCCTGCATCAACTCCATCATCTCCTGCTGCAACTCCATCACCTCCTGCTTCAACTCCATCACCTCCTGCTTCAATTGCATCACATCCTGCTTCAACATCATTACCCCCTGCTTCAGCTCCATCACCTCCTGCTTAGCTCCATCACCTCCTGCCTCAACTCCATCACCTCCTGCTTCAACTCTATCACCTCCTGCTTCAACTCCATCATATCCTGCTTCAACTGCCTCAGATCCTGCTTCAACTCCATCACCTCCTGCTTCAACTCCATCACCTCCTGCTTCAAATCCATCACCTCCTGCTTCAAATTCATTACCCCCTGCTTCAAGTGCCTCACCTCCTGCTTCAATTCCATCACCTCCTGCCTCAACTCCATCACCTCCTACTTCAACTCCATCACCTCCTGCTTCAACTCCATCACATCCTGCTTCAACTCCATGACCTCCTGCTTCAACTTCATCACCTCATGTTTCAACTCCATGACATCATGCTTCAACTCCATCAACCCCTTCTTCAACTCCATCACATCCTGCTTCAACTCCATAACCTCCTGCTTCAACTTCATCACCTCATGTTTCAACTCCATCACCTCCTGCCTCAACTCCATCACCCCCTGCTTCAACTTCATCACATCCTGCTGCAACTCCATCACCTCATGCTTCAACTTCATCACCTCCTGCTTCAACTCCATTACCTCCTGCTTCAACTCCATCACCTCCTGCTTCAACTCCATCACCTCCGGCTTCAACTCCATCACCTCCTGCTTCAGCTTCATCACCTCCTGCTACAACCCAATCACCTCCTATTTCAACTCCATCACCTCCTGCTTCAACTACATCACCTTCAGCTTCAATCCCAACAGCCACTGCTTGAACTCCATCACTTCCAGCTTCAACTCCATAACCTCCTGCTTCAACTCCATCACATCCTTCTTCAACTTTATCACCTCCTGCTTCAACTCCATCACCTCCTGCATCAACTCCATCACCTGCTGCTTCAACTCCATCACCACCTGCTTCAACTTCATCACCTCCTGCTTCAACTCCATTACCTCCTGCTTCAACTCCATCACCTCCTGCTTCAACTCCATCACCTCCGGCTTCAACTCCATCACCTCCTGCTTCAGCTTCATCACCTCCTGCTACAACCCAATCACCTCCTATTTCAACTCCATCACCTCCTGCTTCAACTACATCACCTTCAGCTTCAATCCCAACAGCCACTGCTTGAACTCCATCACTTCCAGCTTCAACTCCATAACCTCCTTCTTCAACTCCATCACATCCTTCTTCAACTTTATCACCTCCTGCTTCAACTCCATCACCTCCTGCATCAACTCCATCACCTGCTGCTTCAACTCCATCACCACCTGCTTCAGCTACATCACCTCCTGCTTCAGCTCCATCACCTCCTGCTTCAACTCCATCACCTCCTGCTTCAGCTACATCACCTGCTGCTTCAACTCCATCACCTCCTGCTTCAACTCCATCACCTCCTGCTTCAACTCCATCACCTCCTGCTTCAGCTACATCACCTGCTGCTTCAACTCCATCACCTCCTGCTTCAACTCCATCACCTCCTGCTTCAACTCCATCACCTCCTGCTTCAACTACATCACCTCCTGCTTCAAATCCATCACCTCCTGCTTCAGCTCCATCACCTCCTGCTTCAACTGCATCATCTCCTGCTTCAACTGCATCAACCCCTGCTTCAACTCCATCACCTCCTGCTTCAAATCCCTCACCTCCTGCTTCAACTCCATCATCTCCTGCTTCAACTGCATCACCTCCTGCTTCAGCTGCATCACATCCTGCTTCAATTCCATCACCTCCTGCTTCAGCTCCATCACCTCCTGCTTCAACTGCATCATTTCCAGCTTCAACTGCATCAACTCCTGCTTCAACTCCATCACCTCCTGCTTCAAATCCCTCACCTCCTGCTTCAAATCCATCATCTCCTGCTTCAACTGCATCACCTCCTGCTTCAGCTGCATCACATCCTGCTTCAATTCCATCACCTCCTGCTTCAACTCTTTCACCTCCTGCTTCAATTGCATCACATCCTGCTTCAACTTCATTACCCCCTGCTTCAACTCCATCACCTCCTGCTTCAACTCCATCACCTCCTGCTTCAACTCCATCATGTCCTGCTTCAACTTCATTACCCCCTGCTTCAGCTCCATCACCTCCTGCTTAGCTCCATCACCTCCTGCTTCAACTCCATCACCTCCTGCTTCAACTCCATCACGTCCTGCTTCAACTCCATCACATCCTACTTCAACTCCATAACCTCCTGCTTCAAATTCATCACCTCATGTTTCAACTCCATCACCTCCTGCTTCAACTCCATCCCCCCTGCTTCAATTCCATCACATCCTGCTTCAACTCCATAACCTCCTGCTTCAACTTCATCACCTCATGTTTCAACTCCATCACCTCCTGCCTCAACTTAATCACCTCCTGCTTCAACTCCATCACCTCCAGCTTCAACTCCATCACATCCTGCTTCAGCTACATCACCTCCTGCTTCAACTCCATCACATCCTGATTCAACTCCATCACATCCTGCTTCAACTTCATCACCTCCTGCTTCAACTTCATCACCTCCTGCTTCAACTCCGTCACCTCCTGCTTCACCTCCATCACCCCCTGCTTCAACTCCATCACATCATGTTTCAACTCCATCTCATCATGCTTCAACTTTATCACCTCCTGCTTCAATTCCATCACCCCCTGCTTCAACTCCATCACATCCTGCTTCAACTCCATAACCTCCTCCTTCAACTTCATCTCCTCATGTTTCAACTCCATCACATCCTGCTTCAACTCCATCACCCCCTGCTTCAACTCCATCACATCCTGCTTTAACTCCATCATCTCCTGCTTCAACTCCATCACCTACTGCTTCAACTCCATCACCCCCTGCTTCAAGTGCATCACATCCTGCTTCAACTCCATCACCTCCTGCTTCAACTCCATCACCTCCTGCTTCAAGTGCATCACCTCCTGCTTCAACTCCATCACCTCCTGCTTCAACTCCATCACCCCCTGCTTCAACTCCATTACATCCTGCTTCAACTCCATAACCTCCTTCTTCACCTTCATCACCTCATGCTTCAACTCCATTACATCCTGCTTCAACTCCATCACCTCCTGCTTCAAATCCATCACCTCCGGCTTCAACTCCATCACATCCTGCTTCAATTCTATCACGTCCTTATTCACCTCCATCACCTCATGCTTCAACTCCATCACCTCCTGCTTCAACTTCATCACCTCCTGCTTCAACGTCATCTCCTCCTGCTTCTTCTCCATCACCTCCTGCTTCAACTCCATCACCTCCTGCTTCAACTCCATCACCTCCTGCTTCAACTGCATCACCTCCTGCTTCCACCCCCTCACCTCCTTCTTCACCTCCATCACCTCATGCTTCAACTCCATCACCTCCTGCTTCAACTCCCTCACCTCCTGCTTCAACTCCATCATCTCATGCATCAACTCCATCACCTCCTGCTTCAAATCATTACCTCCTGCTTCAACTCCATCACCTCCTGCTTGAAATCCATCACATCCTGCTTCAACTTCATTACCTCCTGCTTCAACTCCCTCACCTACTGCATGAACTGCATCACATCCTGCTTCAACTCCATCACCTCCTGCTTCAACTCCATCACCTCCTGCTTCAAGTGCATCACCTCCTGCTTCAACTCCATCACCCCCTGCTTCAACTCCATTACATCCTGCTTCAACTCCATAACCTCCTGCTTCAACTTCATCACCTCAAGCTTCAACCCCATTACATCCAGCTTCAACTCCATAACCTCCTGCTTCACCTCCATCAACTCCTGCTTCAACTCCCTCACCTCCTGCTTCAACTCCATCACCTCCTGCTTCAACTCCATCACCTCCGGCTTCAACTCCATCACATCCTGCTTCAATTCTATCACGTCCTTATTCACCTCCATCACCTCCTGCTTCAACTTCATCACCTCCTGCTTCAACTCCATCACCTCCTGCTTCAACGTGATCACCTCCTGCCTCAGCTTCATCACCTCCTGCTTCATCTTCATCACCTCCTGCTTCAACTCCATCACCTCCTCCTTCAACTCCATCACCTCCTGCTTCAACTGCATCACCTCCTGCTTCCACTCCCTCACCTCCTTCTTCACCTCCATCACCTCATGCTTCAACTCCATCACCTCCTGCTTCAACTGCATTACCTCCTGCTTCAACTCCATCACATCCTGCTTGAAATCCATCACATCCTGCTTCAACTCCCTCTCCTCCTGCGTCAACTCGCTCACCTCCTGCTTCAACTCCATCATCTCATGCATCAACTCCATCACCTCCTGCTTCAAATCATTGCCTCCTGCTTCAACTCCATCACCTCCTGCTTAAAATCCATCACATCCTGCTTCAACTTCATCACCTCCTGCTTCAACTCCCTCACCTACTGCTTGAACTGCATCACCTCCTGCTTCAACTCCATCACCTGCTGCTTCAACTCCCTCACCTCCTGCTTCAACTCCATCACCTCCTGATTCAACTCCATCACCTCCTGCTTCAACTCCATCACCTCCTGCTTCAACTTCATCACCACCTGCTTCAACTTCATCAACTCCTGCTTCATCTCCAACACCTCCTGCTTCAACTCCATCACCTCCTGATTCAACTCCATCTCCTCCAGCTTCAACTGCATCACCTCCTGCTTCCACTCCCTCACCTCCTTCTTCAACTCCATCACCTCATGCTTCAACTCCATCACCTCCTGATTCAACTCCATCACCTGCTGCTTCAACTTGATCACCTCCTGCTTCAACTTCTTCACCTCCTGCTTCATCTCCATCACCTCCTGCTTCAACTGCATCAACTCCTGCTTCCACTCCCTCACCTCCTTCTTCACCTCCATCACCTCATGCTTCAACTCCATCACCTCCTGCTTCAACTCCATCACCTGCTGCTTCAAATCATTACCTCCTGCTTCAACTCCATCACCTCCTGCTTGAAATCCATCACATCCTGCTTCAACTTCATCACCTCCTGCTTCAACTCCCTCACCTACTGCTTGAACTCCATCACCTCCTGCTTCAACTTCATCACCTCCTGCTTCATCTCCATCACCTCCTGCTTCAACTCCATCACCTCCTGCTTCAACTCCATCACCTCCTGCTTCAACTCCATAACCTCCTGATTCAACTTCATCACCTCAAGCTTCAACTCCATTACATCCTGCTTCAACTTCATAAACTCCTGCTTCACCTCCATCACCTCCTGCCTCAACTCCCTCACCTCCTGCTTCAACTCCATCACCTCCTGCTTCAACTCCATCACCTCCTGCTTCAACTGCATCACCTCCTGCTTCCACTCCCTCACCTCCTTCTTCACCTCCATCACCTCATGCTTCAACTCCATCACGTCCTGCTTCAACTGCATTACCTCCTGCTTCAACTCCATCACCTCCTGCTTCAACTCCATCATCTCATGCATCAACTCCATCACCTCCTGCCTCAACTCCATCACCCCCTGCTTCAACTTCATCACATCCTGCTGCAATTCCATCACCTCATGCTTCAACTTCATCACCACCTGCTTCAACTTCATCACCTCCTGCTTCAACTCCATTACCTCCTGCTTCAACTCCATCACCTCCTGCTTCAACTCCATCACCTCCGGCTTCAACTCCATCACCTCCTGCTTCAGCTTCATCACCTCCTGCTACAACTCAATCACCTCCTGTTTCAACTCCATCACCTCCTGCTTCAACTACATCACCTTCAGCTTCAATCCCAACAGCCACTGCTTGAACTCCATCACTTCCAGCTTCAACTCCATAACCTCCTGCTTCAACTCCATCACATCCTTCTTCAACTTTATCACCTCCTGCTTCAACTCCATCGCCTCCTGCATCAACTCCATCACCTGCTGCTTCAACTCCATCACCACCTGCTTCAGCTACATCACCTCCTGCTTCAACTCCATCACCTCCTGCTTCAACTCCATCACCTCCTGCTTCAGCTACATCACCTGCTGCTTCAACTCCATCGCCTCCTGCTTCAACTCCATCACCTCCTGCTTCAACTCCATCACCTCCTGCTTCAACTCCATCACCTCCTGCTTCAGCTACATCACCTGCTGCTTCAACTCCATCACCTCCTGCTTCAACTCCATCACCTCCTGCTTCAACTCCATCACCTCCTGCTTCAACTACATCACCTCCTGCTTCAACTCCATCACCTCCTGCTTCAACTCCATCACCTCCTGCTTCAACTGCATCATCTCCTGCTTCAACTGCATCAGCTCCTGCTTCAACTCCATCACATCCTGCTTCAAATCCCTCACCTCCTGCTTCAACTCCATCATCTCCTGCTTCAACTGCATCACCTCCTGCTTCAGCTGCATCACATCCTGCTTCAATTCCATCACCTCCTGCTTCAACTCCATCACCTCCTGCTTCAACTGCATCATCTCCTGCTTCAACTGCATCAACTCCTGCTTCAACTCCATCACCTCCTGCTTCAAATCCCTCACCTCCTGCTTCAACTCCATCATCTCCTGCTTCAACTGCATCACCTCCTGCTTCAGCTGCATCACATCCTGCTTCAATTCCATCACCTCCTGCTTCAACTCCATCACCTCCTGCTTCAATTGCATCACATCCTGCTTCAACTTCATTACCCCCTGCTTCAACTCCATCACCTCCTGCTTCAACTCCATCACCTCCTGCTTCAACTCCATCATGTCCTGCTTCAACTTCATTACCCCCTGCTTCAGCTCCATCACCTCCTGCTTAGCTCCATCACCTCCTGCTTCAACTCCATCACCTCCTGCTTCAACTCCATCACCTCCTGCTTCAACTCCATCACATCCTGCTTCAACTCCATAACCTCCTGCTTCAAATTCATCACCTCATGTTTCAACTCCATCACCTCCTGCTTCAACTCCATCCCCCCTGCTTCAATTCCATCACATCCTGCTTCAACTCCATAACCTCCTGCTTCAACTTCATCACCTCATGTTTCAACTCCATCACCTCCTGCCTCAACTTAATCACCTCCTGCTTCAACTCCATCACCTCCAGCTTCAACTCCATCACATCCTGCTTCAACTACATCACCTCCTGCTTCAACTCCATCACATCCTGCTTCAACTCCATCACATCCTGCTTCAACTTCATCACCTCCTGCTTCAACTTCATCACCTCCTGCTTCAACTCCGTCACCTCCTGCTTCACCTCCATCACCCCCTGCTTCAACTTCATCACATCATGTTTCAACTCCATCTCATCATGCTTCAACTTTATCACCTCCTGCTTCAATTCCATCACACCCTGCTTCAACTCCATCACATCCTGCTTCAACTCCATAACCTCCTCCTTCAACTTCATCTCCTCATGCTTTAACTCCATCACCTCCTGCTTCAACTCCATCACCCCCTGCTTCAACTCCATGACATCCTGCTTTAACTCCATCATCTCCTGCTTCAACTCCATCACCTACTGCTTCAACTCCATCACCCCCTGCTTCAAGTGCATCACATCCTGCTTCAACTCCATCACCTCCTGCTTCAACTCCATCACCTCCTGCTTCAACTCCATCACCTCCTGCTTCAACTCCATCACCTCCTGCTTCAACTCCATCACCTCCTGCTTCAACTGCATCATCTCCTGCTTCAACTGCATCAGCTCCTGCTTCAACTCCATCACATCCTGCTTCAAATCCCTCACCTCCTGCTTCAACTCCATCATCTCCTGCTTCAACTGCATCACCTCCTGCTTCAGCTGCATCACATCCTGCTTCAATTCCATCACCTCCTGCTTCAACTCCATCACCTCCTGCTTCAACTGCATCATCTCCTGCTTCAACTGCATCAACTCCTGCTTCAACTCCATCACCTCCTGCTTCAAATCCCTCACCTCCTGCTTCAACTCCATCATCTCCTGCTTCAACTGCATCACCTCCTGCTTCAGCTGCATCACATCCTGCTTCAATTCCATCACCTCCTGCTTCAACTCCATCACCTCCTGCTTCAATTGCATCACATCCTGCTTCAACTTCATTACCCCCTGCTTCAACTCCATCACCTCCTGCTTCAACTCCATCACCTCCTGCTTCAACTCCATCATGTCCTGCTTCAACTTCATTACCCCCTGCTTCAGCTCCATCACCTCCTGCTTAGCTCCATCACCTCCTGCTTCAACTCCATCACCTCCTGCTTCAACTCCATCACCTCCTGCTTCAACTCCATCACATCCTGCTTCAACTCCATAACCTCCTGCTTCAAATTCATCACCTCATGTTTCAACTCCATCACCTCCTGCTTCAACTCCATCCCCCCTGCTTCAATTCCATCACATCCTGCTTCAACTCCATAACCTCCTGCTTCAACTTAATCACCTCCTGCTTCAACTCCATCACCTCCAGCTTCAACTCCATCACATCCTGCTTCAACTACATCACCTCCTGCTTCAACTCCATCACATCCTGCTTCAACTCCATCACATCCTGCTTCAACTTCATCACCTCCTGCTTCAACTTCATCACCTCCTGCTTCAACTCCGTCACCTCCTGCTTCACCTCCATCACCCCCTGCTTCAACTTCATCACATCATGTTTCAACTCCATCTCATCATGCTTCAACTTTATCACCTCCTGCTTCAATTCCATCACACCCTGCTTCAACTCCATCACATCCTGCTTCAACTCCATAACCTCCTCCTTCAACTTCATCTCCTCATGCTTCAACTCCATCACCTCCTGCTTCAACTCCATCACCCCCTGCTTCAACTCCATGACATCCTGCTTTCACTCCATCATCTCCTGCTTCAACTCCATCACCTACTGCTTCAACTCCATCACCCCCTGCTTCAAGTGCATCACATCCTGCTTCAACTCCATCACCTCCTGCTTCAACTCCATCACCTCCTGCTTCAACTCCATCACCTCCTGCTTCAACTCCATCACCCCCTGCTTCAACTCCATTACATCCTGCTTCAACTCCATAACCTCCTTCTTCAACTTCATCACCTCATGCTTCAACTCCATTACATCCTGCTTCAACTCCATAACCTCCTGCTTCAACTCCATCACCTCCTGCTTCAACTTCATCACCTCCTGCTTCATCGTCATCTCCTCCTGCTTCTTCTCCATCACCTCCTGCTTCAACTCCATCACCTCCTGCTTCAACTGCATCACCTCCTGCTTCCACCCCCTCACCTCCTTCTTCACCTCCATCACCTCGTGCTTCAACTCCATCACCTCCTGCTTCAACTCCCTCACCTCCTGCTTCAACTCCATCACCTCATGCATCAACTCCATCACCTCCAGCTTCAAATCATTACCTCCTGCTTCAACTCCATCACCTCCTGCTTGAAATCCATCACATCCTGCTTCAACTTCATTACCTCCTGCTTCAACTCCCTCACCTACTGCATGAACTGCATCACATCCTGCTTCAACTCCATCACCTCCTGCTTCAACTCCATTACATCCTGCTTCAACTCCATAACCTCCTGCTTCAACTTCATCACCTCAAGCTTCAACCCCATTACATCCAGCTTCAACTCCATAACCTCCTGCTTCACCTCCATCACCTCCTGCTTCAACTCCCTCACCTCCGGCATCAACTCCATCACATCCTGCTTCAATTCTATCACGTCTTTATTCACCTCCATCACCTCCTGCTTCAACTTCATCACCTCCTGCTTCAACTCCATCACCTCCTGCTTCAACGTGATCACCTCCTGCCTCAGCTTCATCACCTCCTGCTTCATCTCCATCACCTCCTGCTTCAACTCCATCACCTCCTCCTTCAACTCCATCACCTCCTGCTTCAACTGCATCACCTCCTGCTTCCACTCCATCACATCCTGCTTGAAATCCATCACATCCTGCTTCAACTCCCTCTCCTCCTGCGTCAACTCGCTCACCTCCTGCTTCAACTCCATCACATCCTGCATCAACTCCATCACCTCCTGCTTCAAATCATTACCTCCTGCTTCAACTCCATCACCTCATGCTTAAAATCCATCACATCCTGCTTCAACTTCATCACCTCCTGCTTCAACTCACTCACCTACTGCTTGAACTGCATCACCTCCTGCTTCAACTCAATCACCTGCTGCTTCAACTCCCTCACCTCCTGCTTCAACTCCATCACGTCCTGATTCAACTCCATCACCTCCTGCTTCAACTCCATCACCTCCTGCTTCAACTTCATCACCACCTGCTTCAACTTCATCACCTCCTGCTTCATCTCCAACACCTCCTGCTTCAACTCCATCACCTCCTGCTTCAACTCCATCACCTCCATCTTCAACTGCATCACCTCCTACTTCCACTCCCTCACCTCTTTCTTCCACTCCCTCACCTCCTTCTTCAACTCCATCACCTCATGCTTCAACTCCATCACCTCCTGATTCAACTCCATCACCTCCTGCTTCAACTTCATCACCTCCTGCTTCAACTTCTTCACCTCCTGCTTCATCTCCATCACCTCCTGCTTCAACTGCATCAACTCCTGCTTCCACTCCCTCACCTCGTTCTTCACCTCCATCACCTCATGCTTCAACTCCATCACCTCCTGCTTCAACTCCCTCACCTCCTGCTTCCACTCCATCACCTCCTGCTTCAAATCATTACCTCCTGCTTCAACTCCATCACCTCCTGCTTGAAATCCATCACATCCTGCTTCAACTTCATCACCTCCTGCTTCAACTCCCTCACCTACTGCTTGAACTCCATCACCTCCTGCTTCAACTTCATCACCTCCTGCTTCATCTCCATCACCTCCTGCTTCAACTCCATCACCTCCTGCTTCAACTCCATCACCTCCTGCTTCAACTCCATAACCTCCTGATTCAACTTCATCACCTCAAGCTTCAACTCCATTACATCCTGCTTCAACTTCATAAACTCCTGCTTCACCTCCATCACCTCCTGCTTCAACTCCCTCACCTCCTGCTTCAACTCCATCACATCCTGCTTCAACTCCATCACCTCCTGCTTCAACTGCATCACCTCCTGCTTCCACTCCCTCACCTCCTGCTTCAACTCCATCATCTCATGCATCAACTCCATCACCTCCTGCTTCAAATCATTACCTCCTGCTTCAACTCCATCACCTCCTGCTTGAAATCCATCACATCCTGCTTCAACTTCATCACCTCCTGCTTCAACTCCCTCACCTACTGCTTAACTGCATCACCTCCTGCTTCAACTCCATCACCTGCTGCTTCAACTCCCTCACCTCCTGTTTCAACTCCATCACGTCCTGATTCAACTCCATCACCTCCTACTTCAACTTCATCACCTCCTGCTTCAACTCCATAACCTCCTGCTTCAACTTCATCACCACCTGCTTCAACTTCATCACCTCCTGCTTCATCTCCATCACCTCCTGCTTCAACTCCATCATCTCCTGCTTCAACTCCATCACCTCCAGCTTCAACTGCATCACCTCCTGCTTCCACTCCCTCACCTCATTCTTCCACTCCCTCACCTCCTTCTTCAACTCCATCACCTCATGCTTCAACTCCATCACCTCCTGATTCAACTCCATCACCTCCTGCTTCAACTTCATCACCTCCTGCTTCAGCTTCTTCACCTCCTGCTTCATCTCCATCACCTCCTGCTTCAACTGCATCACCTCCTGCATCCGCTCCCTCACCTCCTTCTTCAACTCCATCACCTCCTGCTTCAACTCCATCACCTCCTGCTTCAACTCCATCAACTCCTGCTTCAACTGCATCACCTCCTGCTTCCACTCCCTCACCTCCTACTTCAACTCCATCACCTCATGCTTCAACTCCATCACCTCCTGCTTCAACTGCATTACGTCCGCTTCAACTCCATCACATCCTGCTTGAAATCCATCACATCCTGCTTCAACTCCCTCTCCTCCTGCTTCAACTACCTCACCTCCTGCTTCAACTCCATCATCTCATGCTTCAACTCCATCACCTCCTGCTTCAACTCCATTACCTCCTGCTTCAACTCCATCACCTCCTGCTTGACAGCCATCACATCCTGCTTCAACTGCATCATCTCCTGCTTCAACTTCTTCACCTCCTGCTTCAACGCCATCACATCCTGCTTCAACTCCATCACCTCCTGCTTCATCTCCATCACCTCCTGCTTCAACTGCATCAACTCCTGCTTCCACTCCCTCACCTCCTTCTTCACCTCCATCACCTCATGCTTCAACTCCATCACCTCCTGATTCAACTCCCTCACCTCCTGCTTCAACTCCATCATCTCATGCATCAACTCCATCACCTCCTGCTTCAAATCATCACCTCCTGCTTCAACTCCATCACCTCCTGCTTCAAATCCCTCACCTACTGCTTGAACTCCATCACCTCCTGCTTCAACTCCATCACCTCCTGCTTCAACTCCATCACCTCCTGCTTCAACTCCATCACCTCCTGCTTCATCTCCATCACCTCCTGCTTCAACTCCATCACCTCCTGCTTCAACTCCATCACCTCCTGCTTCAACTCCATCACCTCCTGCTTCAACTCCATCACCTCCTGCTTCAACTTCATCACCTCCTGCTTCATCTCCATCACCTCCTGCTTCAACTCCATCACCTCCTGCTTCAACTCCATCACCTCCTGCTTCATCTCCATCACCTCCTGCTTCAACTCCATCACCTCCTGCTTCAACTCCATCACCTCCTGCTTCAACTCCATAACCTCCTGATTCAACTTCATCACCTCAAGCTTCAACTCCATTACATCCTGCTTCAACTTCATAAACTCCTGCTTCACCTCCATCACCTCCTGCTTCAACTCCCTCACCTCCTGCTTCAACTCCATCACCTCCTGCTTCAACTCCATCACCTCCTGCTTCAACTGCATCACCTCCTGCTTCCACTCCCTCACCTCCTGCTTCAACTCCATCATCTCATGCATCAACTCCATCACCTCCTGCTTCAAATCATTACCTCCTGCTTCAACTCCATCACCTCCTGCTTGAAATCCATCACATCCTGCTTCAACTTCATCACCTCCTGCTTCAACTCCCTCACCTACTGCTTAACTGCATCACCTCCTGCTTCAACTCCATCACCTGCTGCTTCAACTCCCTCACCTCCTGCTTCAACTCCATGACGTCCTGATTCAACTCCATCAGCTCCTACTTCAACTTCATCACCTCCTGCTTCAACTCCATAACCTCCTGCTTCAACTTCATCACCACCTGCTTCAACTTCATCACCTCCTGCTTCATCTCCATCACCTCCTGCTTCAACTCCATCATCTCCTGCTTCAACTCCATCACCTCCAGCTTCAACTGCATCACCTCCTGCTTCCACTCCCTCACCTCATTCTTCCACTCCCTCACCTCCTTCTTCAACTCCATCACCTCATGCTTCAACTCCATCACCTCCTGATTCAACTCCATCACCTCCTGCTTCAACTTCATCACCTCCTGCTTCAGCTTCTTCACCTCCTGCTTCATCTCCATCACCTCCTGCTTCAACTGCATCACCTCCTGCATCCGCTCCCTCACCTCCTTCTTCAACTCCATCACCTCCTGCTTCAACTCCATCACCTCCTGCTTCAACTCCATCAACTCCTGCTTCAACTGCATCACCTCCTGCTTCCACTCCCTCACCTCCTACTTCAACTCCATCACCTCATGCTTCAACTCCATCACCTCCTGCTTCAACTGCATTACGTCCGCTTCAACTCCATCACTTCCTGCTTGAAATCCATCACATCCTGCTTCAACTCCATCTCCTCCTGCTTCAACTACCTCACCTCCTGCTTCAACTCCATCATCTCATGCTTCAACTCCATCACCTCCTGCTTCAGCTCCATTACCTCCTGCTTCAACTCCATCACCTCCTGCTTGACAGCCATCACATCCTGCTTCAACTGCATCATCTCCTGCTTCAACTTCTTCACCTCCTGATTCAACTCCATCACATCCTGCTTCAACTCCATCACCTCCTGCTTCATCTCCATCACCTCCTGCTTCAACTGCATCAACTCCTGCTTCCACTCCCTCACCTCCTTCTTCACCTCCATCACCTCATGCTTCAACTCCATCACCTCCTGATTCAACTCCCTCACCTCCTGCTTCAACTCCATCATCTCATGCATCAACTCCATTACCTCCTGCTTCAAATCATTACCTCCTGCTTCAACTCCATCACCTCCTGCTTGAAATCCATCACATCCTGCTTCAACTTCATCACCTCCTGCTTCAACTTCCTCACCTACTGCTTGAACTCCATCACCTCCTGCTTCAACTTCATCACCTCCTGCTTCATCTCCATCACCTCCTGCTTCAACTCCATCACCTCCTGCTTCAACTCCATCACCTCCTGCTTCAACTCCATAACCTCCTGCTTCAACTTCATCACCTCAAGCTTCAACTCCATTACATCCTGCTTCAACTTCATAAACTCCTGCTTCACCTCCATCACCTCCTGCTTCAGCTCCCTCACCTCCTGCTTCAACTCCATTACCTCCTGCTTCAACTCCATCACCTCCTGCTTCAACTGCATCACCTCCTGCTTCCACTCCCTCACCTCCTTCTTCACCTCCATCACCTCATGCTTCAACTCCATCACCTCCTGCTTCAACTGCATTACCTCCTGCTTCAACTCCATCACATCCTGCTTGAAATCCATCACATCCTGCTTCAACGCCCTCTCCTCCTGCTTCAACTCCCTCACCTCCTGCTTCAGCTCCATCATCTCATGCATCAACTCGATCACCTCCTGCTTCAAATCATTACCTCCTGCTTCAACTCCATCACCTCCTGCTTGAAATCCATCACATCCTGCTTCAACTTCATCACCTCCTGCTTCAACTCCCTCACCTACTGCTTAACTGCATCACCTCCTGCTTCAACTCCATCACCTGCTGCTTCAACTCCCTCACCTCCTGCTTCAACTCCATCACGTCCTGATTCAACTCCATCACCTCCTGCTTCAACTTCATCACCTCCTGCTTCAACTTCATCACCACAAGCTTCGACTTCATCACCTCCTGCTTCATCTCCATCACCTCCTGCTTCAACTCCATCATCTCCTGCTTCAACTCCATCACCTCCAGCTTCAACTGCATCACCTCCTGCTTCCAATCCCTCACCTCATTCTTCCACTCCCTCACCTCCTTCTTCAACTCCATCACCTCATGCTTCAACTCCATCACCTCCTGATTCAACTCCATCACCTCCTGCTTCAACTTCATCACCTCCTGCTTCAGCTTCTTCACCTCCTGCTTCATCTCCATCACCTCCTGCTTCAACTGCATCACCTCCTGCATCCACTCCCTCACCTCCTTCTTCAACTCCATCACCTCCTGCTTCAACTCCATCACCTCCTGCTTCAATTCCATCACCTCCTGCATCCACTCCCTCACCTCCTTCTTCAACTCCATCACCTCCTGCTTCAACTCCATCACCTCCTGCTTCAATTCCATCAACTCCTGCTTCAACTCCATCACCTCCTGCTTCAACTCCATCACCTCCTACTTCAACTCCATCACCTCATGCTTCAACTCCATCACCTCCTGCTTCAACTGCATTACGTCCGCTTCAACTCCATCACATCCTGCTTGAAATCCATCACATCCTGCTTCAACTCCGTCTCCTCCTGCTTCAACTACCTCACCTCCTGCTTCAACTCCATCATCTCATGCTTCAACTCCATCACCTCCTGCTTCAACTCCATTACCTCCTGCTTCAACTCCATCACCTCCTGCTTGAAATCCATCACATCCTGCTTCAACTGCATCATCTCCTGCTTCAACTTCTTCACCTCCTGCTTCAACTCCATCACATCCTGCTTCAACTCCATCACCTCCTGATTCAACTTCATCACATCCGGCTTCAACTCCATCACCTATTGCTTCAACTCCATCACTTCCTGCTTCAACTCCCTCACCTCCGGCTTCAACTCCATCACGTCCTGCTTCAACTCCATCACGTCCTGCTTCAACTCCATCACCTCCTGCTTCAGCTTCATAACCTCCTGCTTCAACTTCATCACCTCCTGCTTCATCTCCATCACCTCCTGCTTCAACTCCATCACCTCCTGCCTCAACTCCATCACCTCCTGCTTCAACTGCATCACCTCCTGCTTCCACTCCCTCACCTCCTTCTTCAACTCCATCACCTCATGCTTCAGCTCCATCACCTCCTGCTTCAACTGCATTACCTCATGCTTCAACTCCATCACATCCTGCTTGAAAACAATCAAATCCTGCTTCAACTCCCTCTCCTCCTGCTTCAACTCCCTCACCTCCTGCTTCAACTCCATCAACTCATGCTTCAACTTCATCACCTCCTGCTTCAACTCCATTACCTCCTGCTTCAACTCCATCACCTCCTGCTTGAAATCCATCACATCCTGCTTCAACTGCATCATCTCCTGCTTCAAATTCTTCACCTTCTGCTTCAACTCCATTCCATCCTGCTTCAACTCCATCACCTCCTGATTGAACTTCATCACCTCCTGCTTCAACTCCATCACCTCTTGCTTCAACTCCATCACTTCCTGCTTCAACTCCCTCACCTCCGGCTTCAACTCCATCACGTCCTGCTTCAACTCCATCACTTCCTGATTCAACTCCATCACCTCCTGCTTCAACTTCATCACCTCCTGCTTCAACTCCATCACCTCCTGCTTCAGCTTCATAACCTCCTGCTTCAACTTCATCACCTCCTGCTTCATCTCCATCACCTCCTGCTTCAACTCCATCACCTCCTGCTTCAACTCCATCACCTCCTGTTTCAACTGCATCACCTCCTGCTTCCACTCCCTCACCTCCTTCTTCAACTCCATCACCTCATGCTTCAACTCCATCACCTCCTGCTTCAACTCCATTACCTCCTGCTTCAACTTCCTCACCTACTGCTTAACTGCATCACCTCCTGCTTCAACTCCATCACCTGCTGCTTCAACTCCCTCACCTCCTGCTTCAACTCCATCTCGTCCTGATTCAACTCCATCACCTCCTGCTTCAACTTCATCACCACCTGCTTCAACTTCATCACCTCCTGCTTCATCTCCATCATCTCCTGCTTCACCTCCATCACCTCCAGCTTCAACTGCATCACCTCCTGCTTCCACTCCCTCACCTCTTTCTTCCACTCCCTCTCCTCCTTCTTCAACTCCATCACCTCATGCTTCAACTCCATCACCTCCTGATTCAACTCCATCACCTCCTGCTTCAACTTCATCACCTCCTGCTTCAGCTTCTTCACCTCCTGCTTCCACTCCCTCACCTCCTTCTTCAACTCCATCACCTCATGCTTCAACTCCATCACCTCCTGCTTCAACTGCATTACCTCCTGCTTCATCTCCATCACCTCCTGCTTCAACTCCATCACCTCCTGCCTCAACTCCATCACCTCCTGCTTCAACTGCATCACCTCCTGCTTCCACTCCCTCACCTCCTTCTTCAACTCCATCACCTCATGCTTCAGCTCCATCACCTCCTGCTTCAACTGCATTACCTCATGCTTCAACTCCATCACATCCTGCTTGAAAACAATCAAATCCTGCTTCAACTCCCTCTCCTCCTGCTTCAACTCCCTCACCTCCTGCTTCAACTCCATCAACTCATGCTTCAACTTCATCACCTCCTGCTTCAACTCCATTACCTCCTGCTTCAACTCCATCACCTCCTGCTTGAAATCCATCACATCCTGCTTCAACTGCATCATCTCCTGCTTCAAATTCTTCACCTCCTGCTTCAACTCCATTCCATCCTGCTTCAACTCCATCATCTCCTGATTGAAAAGAATCACCTCCTGCTTCAACTCCATCACCTCTTGCTTCAACTCCATCACTTCCTGCTTCAACTCCCTCACCTCCGGCTTCAACTCCATCACGTCCTGCTTCAACTCCATCACTTCCTGATTCAACTCCATCACCTCCTGCTTCAACTTCATCACCTCCTGCTTCAACTCCATCACCTCCTGCTTCAGCTTCATAACCTCCTGCTTCAACTTCATCACCTCCTGCTTCATCTCCATCACCTCCTGCTTCAACTCCATCACCTCCTGCTTCAACTCCATCACCTCCTGCTTCAACTGCATCACCTCCTGCTTCCACTCCCTCAATTCCTACTTCAACTCCATCACCTCATGCTTCAACTCCATCACCTCCTGCTTCAACTCCATTACCTCCTGCTTCAACTTCCTCACCTACTGCTTAACTGCATCACCTCCTGCTTCAACTCCATCACCTGCTGCTTCAACTCCCTCACCTCCTGCTTCAACTCCATCTCGTCCTGATTCAACTCCATCACCTCCTGCTTCAACTTCATCACCTCCTGCTTCAACTCCATAACCTCCTGCTTCAACTTCATCACCACCTGCTTCAACTTCATCACCTCCTGCTTCAACTCCATCATCTCCTGCTTCACCTCCATCACCTCCAGCTTCAACTGCATCACCTCCTGCTTCCACTCCCTCACCTCTTTCTTCCACTCCCTCTCCTCCTTCTTCAACTCCATCACCTCATGCTTCAACTCCATCACCTCCTGATTCAACTCCATCACCTCCTGCTTCAACTTCATCACCTCCTGCTTCAGCGTCTTCACCTCCTGCTTCAACTCCATCACCTCCTGCTTCAACTGCATCACCTCCTGCTTCCACTCCCTCACCTCCTTCTTCAACTCCATCACCTCCTGCTTCAACTGCATTACCTCCTGCTTCAACTCCATCACATCCTGCTTGAAAACAATCAAATCCTGCTTCAACTCCCTCTCCTCCTGCTTCAACTCCCTCACCTCCTGCTTCAACTCCATCAACTCATGCTTCAACTTCATCACCTCCTGCTTCAACTCCATTACCTCCTGCTTCAACTCCATCACCTCCTGCTTGAAATCCATCACATCCTGCTTCAACTTCATCACCTCCTGCTACAACTCCCTCACTTCCTGCTTGAACTCCATCACCTCCAGCTTCAACTGCATCATCTCCTGCTTCAACTCCCTCACCTCCTGCTTCAACTCCATCAACTCATGCTTCAACTTCATCACCTCCTGCTTCAACTCCCTCACCTCCTGCTTCAACTCCATCACCTCCTGCTTCAACTGCATTACCTCCTGCTTCAACTCCATCACATCCTGCTTGAAATCCATCCCATCCTGCTTCAACTCCCTCTCCTCCTGCTTCAGCTCCCTCACCTCCTGCTTCAACTCGATCACCTCATGCTTCAACTCCATCACCTCCGGCTTCAACTCCATTACCTCCTGCTTCAACTCCATCACCTCCTTCTTGAACTCCATCACATCCTGCTTCAACGTCATCACCTCCTGCTTCAACTCCCTCACCTCCTGCTTGAACTTCATCACCTCCTGCTTCATCTCCATCACCTCCTTCTTCAACTCCATCACCTCCTGCTTCAACTGCATCATCTCCTGCTTCAACATCTTCACCTCCTGCTTCATCTCCATCACCTCCTGCTTCTGCTCCATCACCTCCTGCTTCAACTGCATTACCTCCTGCTTCAACTCCATCACCTCCTGCTTCAACTCCATCACATCCTGCTTCAACTCCATCACCTCCTGCTTCAACTCCATCACCTCCTGATTCAACTCCTTCACCTCCGGCTTCAACTCCATCACCTCCTGCTTCAACTTCATCACCTCCTGCTTCAGCGTCTTCACCTCCTGCTTCAACTCCATCACCTCCTGCTTCAACTGCATCACCTCCTGCTTCCACTCCCTCACCTCCTTCTTCAACTCCATCACCTCATGCTTCAACTCCATCACCTCCTGCTTCAACTGCATTACCTCCTGCTTCAACTCCATCACATCCTGCTTGAAAACAATCAAATCCTGCTTCAACTCCCTCTCCTCCTGCTTCAACTCCCTCACCTCCTGCTTCAACTCCATCAACTCATGCTTCAACTTCATCACCTCCTGCTTCAACTCCATTACCTCCTGCTTCAACTCCATCACCTCCTGCTTGAAATCCATCACATCCTGCTTCAACTTCATCACCTCCTGCTACAACTCCCTCACTTCCTGCTTGAACTCCATCACCTCCAGCTTCAACTGCATCATCTCCTGCTTCAACTCCCTCACCTCCTGCTTCAACTCCATCAACTCATGCTTCAACTTCATCACCTCCTGCTTCAACTCCCTCACCTCCTGCTTCAACTCCATCACCTCCTGCTTCAACTGCATTACCTCCTGCTTCAACTCCATCACATCCTGCTTGAAATCCATCCCATCCTGCTTCAACTCCCTCTCCTCCTGCTTCAGCTCCCTCACCTCCTGCTTCAACTCGATCACCTCATGCTTCAACTCCATCACCTCCGGCTTCAACTCCATTACCTCCTGCTTCAACTCCATCACCTCCTTCTTGAACTCCATCACATCCTGCTTCAACGTCATCACCTCCTGCTTCAACTCCCTCACCTCCTGCTTGAACTTCATCACCTCCTGCTTCATCTCCATCACCTCCTTCTTCAACTCCATCACCTCCTGCTTCAACTGCATCATCTCCTGCTTCAACATCTTCACCTCCTGCTTCATCTCCATCACCTCCTGCTTCTGCTCCATCACCTCCTGCTTCAACTGCATTACCTCCTGCTTCAACTCCATCACCTCCTGCTTCAACTCCATCACATCCTGCTTCAACTCCATCACCTCCTGCTTCAACTCCATCACCTCCTGATTCAACTCCTTCACCTCCGGCTTCAACTTCATCACCTCCTGCTTCAACTCCATCACCTACTGCTTCAACTCCATCACCTCCTGCTTCAACTTCATCACCTCCTGCTTCATCTCCATCACCTCCTTCTTCAACTCCATCACCTCATGCTTCAACTCCATCACATCCTGCTTCAACTGCATTACCTCCTGCTTCAACTCCATCACATCCTGCTTGAAATGCATCACATCCTGCTTCAACTCCCTCTCCTCCTGCTTCAACTCCCTCACCTCCCTCTTCAGCTCCATCACCTCGTGCTTCAACTCCATCACCTCCTGCTTCAACTCCATTAACTCCTGCTTAAACTCCATCACATCCTGCTTCAATTTCATCACATCCTGCTTCAACTCCATCACGTCCTGATTCAACTCCATCACCTCCTGCTTCAACTTCATCACCTCCTGCTTCAACTCCATCACCTCCTGCTTCAACTTCATCACCTCCTGCTTCAACTTAATCACCTCGTGCTTCATCTCCATCACCTCCTGCTTCAACTCCATCACCTACTGCTTCAACTCCATCACATCCTGCTTGAAATCCATCACATCCTGCTTCAACTCCCTCTCCTCCTGCTTCAACTCCCTCACCTCCTGCTTCAACTCCATCACCTCATGCTTCAACTTCATCACCTCCTGCTTCAACTCCATTACCTCCTGCTTCAACTCCATCACCTCCTGCTTGAATTCCATCACATCCTGCTTCAACTGCATCACCTCCTGCTTCAACTCCATCACCTCCTGCTTGAACTCCATCACCTACTGCTTCAACTGCATCACCTCCTGCTTCAACTGCATGACCTCCTGCTTCAACTCCATCACATACTCCTTGAAATCCATCACATCCTGCTTCAACTCCATCACCTCATGCTCCAACTCCATCACCTCCTGCTTCAACTCCATTACTTCCTGATTCAACTCCATCACATCCTGCTTGAAATCCATCACATCCTGCTTCAACTTCATCACCTCCTGCTTCAACTCCCTCACCTCCTGCCTGAACTCCATCACCTCCTGCTTCAACTGCATCATCTCCTGCTTCAACGTCTTCACCTCCTGCTTCAACTCCCTCACCTCCTGCTTCAACTCCATCACCTACTGCTTCAGCTCCATTACCTCCTGCTTCAACTCCATCACCTCCTGCTTCAACTCCATCACCTCCTTATTCAACTCCTTCACCTCCGGCTTCAACTCCATCACATCCTGCTTCAACTCCATCACGTCCTGATTCAACTCCATCACCTCCTGCCTCAACTCCCTCACCTCCTGCTTCAACTCCATCACCTCCTGCTTCAACTGCATTACCTCCTGCTTCAACTCCATCACATCCTGCTTGAAATCCATCACATCCTGCTTCAACTCCCTCTCCTCCTGCTTCAACTCCCTCACCTCATGCTTCAACTCCATCACCTCCTGCTTCAACTCCATTACATCCTGCTTCAACTCCATCACCTCCTGCTTGAACTCCCTCACCTCCTGCTTGAACTCCATCACCTCCTGCTTCAACTGCATCATCTCCTGCTTCAACATCTTCACCTCCTGCTTCATCTCCATCACCTCCTGCTTCTGCTCCATCACTTCCTGCTTCAACTGCATTACCTCCTGCTTCAACTCCATCACCTACTGCTTCAACTCCATCACCTCCTGCTTCAACTCCATCACCTCCTGCTTCAACTCCATCACCTGTTGATTCAACTCCTTCACCTCCGGCTTCAACTACATCACATCCTGCTTCAACTCCATCACGTCCTGATTCAACTCCATCACCTCCTGCTTCAACTTCATCACCTCCTGCTTCAACTCCATCACATCCTGCTTCAACTTCATCACCTCCTGCTTCAACTTCATCACCTCCTGCTTCATCTCCATCACCTCCTGCTTCAACTCCATCACCTCCTGCTTCAACTCCATCACCTCCTGCTTCAACTGCATCACCTCCTGCTTCCACTCCCTCACCTCCTTCTTCAACTCCATCACCTCATGCTTCAACTCCATCACATCCTGCTTCGACTGCATTACCTCCTGCTTCAACTCCATCACATCCTGCTTGAAATCCATCACATCCTGCTTCAACTCCCTCTCCTCCTGCTTCAACTCCCTCACCTCCTGCTTCAACTCCATCACCTCCTGCTTCAACTCCATTACCTCCTGCTTCAACTCCATCACCTCCTGCTTCAAATCCATCACCTCCTGCTTCAACTCCATCACCTCCTGCTTCAACTCCTTCACCTCCGGCTTCAACTCCATCACATCCTGCTTCAACTCCATCACGTCCTGTTTCAACTCCATCACCTCCTGCTTCAACTTCATCACCTCTTGCTTCATCTCCATCACCTCCTGCTACAACTTCATCACCTCCTGCTTCAACTTCATCACCTCCTGCTTCAACTCCATCACCTCCTGCTTGAACTCCATCACATCCTGCTTCAACTTCATCACCTCCTGCTTCAACTCCCTCACCTCCTGCTTGAACTCCATCACCTCCTGCTTCAACTGCATCATCTCCTGCTTCAACTTCTTCACCTCCTGCTTCATCTCCATCACTTCCTGCTTCTCCTCTATCACCTCCTGCTTCAAATGCCTTCCCTCCTGCTTCAACTCCATCACCTACTGCTTCAACTCCATCACCTCCTGCTTCAAATCCATCACCTCCTGCTTCAACTCCATCACCTCCTGCTTCAACTCCTTCACCTCCGGCTTCAACTCCATCACATCCTGCTTCAACTCCATCACGTCCTGTTTCAACTCCATCACCTCCTGCTTCAACTTCATCACCTCTTGCTTCATCTCCATCACCTCCTGCTACAACTTCATCACCTCCTGCTTCAACTTCATCACCTCCTGCTTCATCTCCATCACCTCCTGCTTCAACTCCATCACCTCCTGCTTCAACTGCATCACCTCTTGATTCCACTCCCTCACCTCCTTCTTCAACTCCATCACCACATGCTTCAACTCCATCACCTCCTGATTCAACTGCATTACCTCCTGCTTCAACTCCATCACATCCTGCTTGAAATCCATCACATCCTGCTTCAACTCCATCACCTCCTGCTTCCACTCCCTCACCTCTTTCTTCCACTCCCTCACCTCCTTCTTCAACTCCATCACCTCATGCTTCAACTCCATCACCTCCTGATTCAACTCCATCACCTCCTGCTTCAACTTCATCACCTCCTGCTTCAGCTTCTTCACCTCCTGCTTCATCTCCATCACCTCCTGCTTCGACTGCATCACCTCCTGCATCCACTCCCTCACCTCCTTCTTCAACTCCATCACCTCCTGCTTCAACTCCATCACCTCCTGCTTCAACTCCATCAACTCCTGCTTCAACTGCATCACCTCCTGCTTCCACTCCCTCGCCTCCTACTTCAACTCCATCACCTCATGCTTCAACTCCATCACCTCCTGCTTCAACTGCATTACGTCCGATTCAACTCCATCACATCCTGCTTGAATTCCATCACATCCTGCTTCAACTCCCTCTCCTCCTGCTTCAACTACCTCACCTCCTGCTTCAACTCCATCATCTCATGCTTCAACTCCATCACCTCCTGCTTCAACTCCATTACCTCCTGCTTCAACTCCATCACCTCCTGCTTGAAATCCATCACATCCTGCTTCAACTGCATCATCTCCTGCTTCAACTTCTTCACCTCCTGCTTCAACTCCATCACATCCTGCTTCAACTCCATCACCTCCTGATTCAACTTCATCACCTCCTGCTTCAACTCCATCACCTCTTGCTTCAACTCCATCACTTCCTGCTTCAACTCCCTCACCTCCGGCTTCAACTCCATCACGTCCTGCTTCAACTCCATCACGTCCTGATTCAACTCCATCACCTCCTGCTTCAACTTCATCACCTCCTGCTTCAACTCCATCACCTCCTGCTTCAGCTTCATAACCTCCTGCTTCAACTTCATCACCTCCTGCTTCATCTCCATCACCTCCTGCTTCAACTCCATCACCTCCTGCTTCAACTCCATCACCTCCTGCTTCCACTCCCTCACCTCCTTCTTCAACTCCATCACCTCATGCTTCAACTCCATCACCTCCTGCTTCAACTGCATTACCTCCTGCTTCAACTCCATCACATCCTGCTTGAAAACAATCAAATCCTGCTTCAACTCCCTCTCCTCCTGCTTCATCTCCCTCACCTCCTGCTTCAACTCCATCAACTCATGCTTCAACTTCATCACCTCCTGCTTCAACTCCATTACCTCCTGCTTCAACTCCATCACCTCCTGCTTGAAATCCATCACATCCTGCTTCAACTGCATCATCTCCTGCTTCAACTTCTTCACCTCCTGCTTCAACTCCATCACATCCTGCTTCAACTCCATCACCTCCTGATTCAACTTCATCACCTCCTGCTTCAACTCCATCACCTCTTGCTTCAACTCCATCACTTCCTGCTTCAACTCCCTCACCTCCGGCTTCAACTCCATCACCTCCTGCTTCAACTTCATCACCTCCTGCTTCAACTCCATCACCTCCTGCTTCAAATCATTACCTCCTGCTTCAACTTCATCACCTCCTGCTTCATCTCCATCACCTCCTGCTTCAACTCCATCACCTCCTTCTTCAACTCCATCACCTCATGCTTCAACTCCATCACCTCCTGCTTCAACTGCATTACCTCCTGCTTCAACTCCATCACATCCTGCTTGAAAACAATCAAATCCTGCTTCAACTCCCTCTCCTCCTGCTTCAACTCCCTCACCTCCTGCTTCAACTCCATCAACTCATGCTTCAACTTCATCACCTCCTGCTTCAACTCCATTACCTCCTGCTTCAACTCCATCACCTCCTGCTTGACATCCATCACATCCTGCTTCAACTTCATCACCTCCTGCTACAACTCCCTCACTTCCTGCTTGAACTCCATCACCTCCAGCTTCAACTGCATCATCTCCTGCTTCAACTTCTTCACCTCCTGCTCCAACTCCCTCACCTCCTGCTTCAGCTCCATCACCTCCTGCTTCAACTGCATTACCTCCTGCTTCAACTCCATCACCTCCTGCTTCAACTCCATTACCTCCTGCTTCAACTCCATCACCTCCTTCTTGAACTCCATCACATCCTGCTTCAACGTCATCACCTCCTGCTTCAACTCCCTCACCTCCTGCTTGAACTCCATCACCTCCTGCTTCAACTGCATCATCTCCTGCTTCAACATCTTCTCCTCCTGCTTCATCTCCATCACCTCCTGCTTCTGCTCCATCACCTCCTGCTTCAACTGCATTACCTCCTGCTTCAACTCCATCACCTACTGCTTCAACTCCATCACCTCCTGCTTCAACTCCATCACCTCCTGCTTCAACTCCATCACCTCCTGATTCAACTCCTTCACCTCCGGCTTCAACTTCATCACCTCCTGCTTCAACTACATCTCCTCCTGCTTCAACTCCATCTCCTCCTGCTTCAACTCCATCAGCTCCTGCTTCAACTCCCTCACCTCCTGCTTGAACTCCATCACTTCCTGCTTCAACTGCATCATCTACTGCTTCAACATCTTCACCTCCTGCTTCAACTCCCTCACCTCCTGCTTCAACTCCATCACCTCCTGCTTCAACTTCATCACCTCCTGCTTCAACTCCATCACCTCCTGCTTCAACTTCATCACCTGCCGCTTCAACTTCATCACCTCCTGCTTCATCTCCATCACCTCCTTCTTCAACTCCATCACCTCATGCTTCAACTCCATCACATCCGGCTTCAACTGCATTACCTCCTGCTTCAACTCCATCACATCCTGCTTGAAATCCATCACATCCTGCTTCAACTCCCTCTCCTCCTGCTTCAACTCCGTCACCTCCCTCTTCAACTCCATCACCTCGTGCTTCAACTCCATCACCTCCTCCTTCAACTCCATTACCTCCTGCTTCAACTCCATCACCTCCTGCTTAAACTCCATCACATCCTGCTTCAATTTCATCACATCCTGCTTCAACTCCATCACGTCCTGATTCAACTCCATCACCTCCTGCTTCAACTTCATCACCTCCTGCTTCAACTCCATCACCTCCTGCTTCAACTTCATCACCTCCTGCTTCAACTTAATCACCTCGTGCTTCATCTCCATCACCTCCTGCTTCAACTCCATCACCTACTGCTTCAACTCCATCACATCCTGCTTGAAATCCATCACATCCTGCTTCAACTCCCTCTCCTCCTGCTTCAACTCCCTCACCTCCTGCTTCAACTCCATCACCTCATGCTTCAACTTCATCACCTCCTGCTTCAACTCCATTACCTCCTGCTTCAACTCCATCACCTCCTGCTTGAAATCCATCACATCCTGCTTCAACTTCATCACCTCCTGCTTCAACTCCATTACCTCCTGCTTCAACTCCATCACCTCCTGCTTGAAATCCATCACATCCTGCTTCAATTTCATCACCTCCTGCTTCAACTCCCTCACCTCCTGCCTGAACTCCATCACCTCCTGCTTCAACTGCATCATCTCCTGCTTCAACTTCTTCACCTCCTGCTTCAACTCCATCACCTACTGCATCAGCTCCATTACCTCCTGCTTCAACTCCATCACCTCCTGCTTCAACTCCATCACCTCCTTATTCAACTCCTTCACCTCCGGCTTCAACTCCATCACATCCTGCTTCAACTCCATCACGTCCTGATTCAACTCCATCACCTCCTGCTTCAACTCCCTCACCTCCTGCTTCAACTCCATCACCTCCTGCTTCAACTGCATTACCTCCTGCTTCAACTCCATCACATCCTGCTTGAAATCCATCACATCCTGCTTCAACTCCCTCTCCTCCTGCTTCAACTCCCTCACCTCATGCTTCAACTCCATCACCTCCTGCTTCAACTCCATTACATCCTGCTTCAACTCCATCACCTCCTGCTTGAACTCCATCACATCCTGCTTCAACGTCATCACCTCCTGCTTCAACTCCCTCACCTCCTGCTTGAACTCCATCACCTCCTGCTTCAACTGCATCATCTCCTGCTTCAACAACTTCACCTCCTGCTTCATCTCCATCACCTCCTGCTTCTGCTCCATCACTTCGTGCTTCAACTGCATTACCTCCTGCTTCAACTCCATCACCTACTGCTTCAACTCCATCACATCCTGCTTCAACTCCATCACCTCCTGCTTCAACTCCATCACCTCCTGCTTCAACTCCATCACCTGTTGATTCAACTCCTTCACCTCCGGCTTCAACTACATCACATCCTGCTTCAACTCCATCACGTCCTGATTCAACTCCATCACCTCCTGCTTCATCTCCATCACCTCCTGCTTCAACTCCATCACCTCCTGCTTCAACTTCATCACCTCCTGCTTCAACTTCATCACCTCCTGCTTCATCTCCATCACCTCCTGCTTCAACTCCATCACCTCCTGCTTCAACTCCATCACCTTCTGCTTCAACTGCATCACCTCCTGCTTCCACTCCCTCACCTCCTTCTTCAACTCCATCACATCCTGCTTCAACTGCATTACCTCCTGCTTCAACTCCATCACATCCTGCTTGAAATCCATCACATCCTGCTTCAACTCCCTCTCCTCCTGCTTCAACTCCCTCACCTCCTGCTTCAACTCCATCACCTCCTGCTTCAACTGCATTACCTCCTGCTTCAACTCCATCACATCCTGCTTGATATCCATCACATCCTCCTTCAACTCCCTCTCCTCCTGCTTCAACTAGCTCACCTCCTGCTTCAACTCCATCACCTCCTGCTTCAACTCATTACCTCCTGCTTCAACTCCATCACCTCCTGCTTGAACTCCATCACATCCTGCTTCAACTTCATCACCTCCTGCTTCAACTCCCTCACCTCCTGCTTGAACTCCATCACCTCCTGCTTCAACTGCATCATCTCCTGCTTCAACTTCTTCACCTCCTGCTTCATCTCCATCACTTCCTGCTTCTCCTCTATCACCTCCTGCTTCAAATGCATTACTTCCTGCTTCAATTCCATCACCTACTGCTTCAATTCCATCACCTACTGCTTCAACTCCATCACCTCCTGCTTCAACTCCATCACCTCCTGCTTCAACTCCATCACCTCCTGCTTCAACTCCTTCACCTCCGGCTTCAACTCCATCACATCCTGCTTCAACTCCATCACGTCCTGTTTCAATTCCATCACCTCCTGCTTCAACTTCATCACCCCTTGCTTCAACTCCATCACCTCCTGCTTCAACTTCATCACCTCTTGCTTCAACTCCATCACCTCCTGCTTCATTTCCATCACCTCCTGCTTCAACTCCATCACCTCCTGCTTCAACTCCATCACCTCCTGCTTCAACTGCATCACCTCTTGCTTCCACTGGCTCACCTCCTTGTTCAACTCCATCACCACATGCTTCAACTCCATCACCTCCTGCTTCAACTGCATTACCTCATGCTTCAACTCCATCACATCCTGCTTGAAATCCATCACATCCTGCTTCAACTCCCTCTCCTCCTGCTTCAACAACCTCACCTCCTGCTTCAACTCCATCACCTCATTCTTCAACTTCATCACCTCCTGCTTCAACTCCATTACCTCCTGCTTCAATTCCATCACGTCCTGCTTGAAATCCAGCACATCCTGCTTCAACTTCATCACCTCCTCCTTCAACTCCATCACCTCCTGCTTGAACTCCATCACCTCCTGCTTCAACTGCATCATCTCCTGCTTCAACTTCTTCACCTCCTGCTTCAACTCCCTCACCTCCTGCTTCAACTCCATCACCTCCTGCTTCAACTGCATGACCTCCTGCTTCAACTCCATCACTTCCTGCTTGGAATCCATCACATCCTGCTTCAACTCCCTCTCCTCCTGCTTCAAATCCCTCACCTCCTGCTTCAACTCCATCACCTCATGCTCCAACTCCATCACCTCCTGCTTCAACTCCACTACCTCCTGATTCAACTCCATCACCTCCTGCTTGAAATCCATCACATCCTGCTTCAACTTCATCACCTCCTGCTTCAACTCCCTCACCTCCTGCCTGAACCCCATCACCTCCTGCTTCAACTGCATCATCTCCTGCTTTAACTTCTTCACCTTCTGCTTCAACTCCATCACCTCCTGCTTCTGCTCCATCACCTCCGGCTTCAACTGCATTACCTCCTGCTTCAACTCCATCACCTACTGCTTCAACTCCATCACCTCCTGCTTCAACTCCATCACCTCCTGCTTCAACTCCATCACCTACTGCTTCAACTCCATATCCTCCTGCTTCTTCTCCTTCACCTCCTGCTTCAACTCCATCACCTCCTGCTTCAACTCCATCACCTCCTGCTTCAAATCCCTCACCTCCTGCTTCAAATCCATCACCTCATGCTCCAAATCCATCACCTCCTGCTTCAACTCCATCACCTCATTCTTCAACTTCATCACCTCCTGCTTCAACTCCATTACCTCCTGCTTCAACTCCATCACGTCCTGCTTGAAATCCATCACATCCTGCTTCAACTTCATCACCTCCTCTTTCAACTCCATCAGCTCCTGCTTGAACTCCATCACCTCCTGCTTCAACTGCATCATCTCCTGCTTCAACTTCTTCACCTCCTGCTTCAACTCCCTCACCTCCTGCTTCAACTCCATCACCTCCTGCTTCAACTGCATGACCTCCTGCTTCAACTCCATCACATCCTGCTTGAAATCCATCACATCCTGCTTCAACTCCCTCTCCTCCTGCTTCAAATCCCTCACCTCCTGCTTCAACTCCATCACCTCATGCTCCAACTCCATCACCTCCTGCTTCAACTCCATTACCTCCTGATTCAACTCCATCACCTCCTGCTTGAAATCCATCACATCCTGCTTCAACTTCATCACCTCCTGCTTCAACTCCCTCAACTCCTGCCTGAACCCCATCACCTCCTGCTTCAACTGCATCATCTCCTGCTTCAATTTCTTCACCTTCTGCTTCAACTCCATCACCTCCTGCTTCTGCTCCATCACCTCCGGCTTCAACTGCATTACCTCCTGCTTCAACTCCATCACCTACTGCTTCAACTCCATCACCTCCTGCTTCAACTCCATCACCTCCTGCTTCAACTCCATCACCTACTGCTTCAACTCCATATCCTCCTGCTTCATCTCCTTCACCTCCTGCTTCAACTCCATCACCTCCTGCTTCAACTCCATCACCTCCTGCTTCAACTGCATCACCTCCTGCTTCCACTCCCTCTCCTCCTGCTTCAAATCCCTCAACTCCTGCCTGAACCCCATCACCTCCTGCTTCAACTGCATCATCTCCTGCTTCAATTTCTTCACCTTCTGCTTCAACTCCATCACCTCCTGCTTCTGCTCCATCACCTCCGGCTTCAACTGCATTACCTCCTGCTTCAACTCCATCACCTACTGCTTCAACTCCATCACCTCCTGCTTCAACTGCATCACCTCCTGCTTCCACTCCCTCTCCTCCTGCTTCAAATCCCTCACCTCCTGCTTCAACTCCATCACCTCCTGCTTCAACTCCCTCACCTCCTGCTTCAACTCCATCACCTCCTGCTTCAACTGCATGACCTCCTGCTTCAACTCCATCACATCCTGCTTGAAATCCATCACATCCTGCTTCAACTCCCTCTCCTCCTGCTTCAAATCCCTCACCTCCTGCTTCAACTCCATCACCTCATGCTCCAACTCCATCACCTCCTGCTTCAACTCCATTACCTCCTGATTCAACTCCATCACCTCCTGCTTGAAATCCATCACATCCTGCTTCAACTTCATCACCTCCTGCTTCAACTCCCTCAACTCCTGCCTGAACCCCATCACCTCCTGCTTCAACTGCATCATCTCCTGCTTCAATTTCTTCACCTTCTGCTTCAACTCCATCACCTCCTGCTTCTGCTCCATCACCTCCGGCTTCAACTGCATTACCTCCTGCTTCAACTCCATCACCTACTGCTTCAACTCCCTCACCTCCTGCTTCTGCTCCATCACCTCCTGCTTCAACTTCATCACCTCCTGCTTCAACTCCCTCAACTCCTGCCTGAACCCCATCACCTCCGGCTTCAACTGCATTACCTCCTGCTTCAACTCCATCACCTACTGCTTCAACTCCATCACCTCCTGCTTCAACTCCATCACCTCCTGCTTCAACTCCATCACCTACTTCTTCAACTCCATATCCTCCTGCTTCATCTCCTTCACCTCCTGCTTCAACTCCATCACCTCCTGCTTCAACTCCATCACCTCCTGCTTCAACTGCATCACCTCCTGCTTCCACTCCCTCTCCTCCTGCTTCAAATCCCTCACCTCCTGCTTCAACTCCATCACCTCATGCTCCAGCTCCATCACCTCCTTCTTCAACTCCATTACCTCCTGATTCAACTCCATCACCTCCTGCTTGAAATCCTTCACATCCTGCTTCAACTTCATCACCTCCTGCTTCAACTCCCTCACCTCCTGCCTGAACTCCATCACCTCCTGCTTCAACTGCATCATCTCCTGCTTCAACTTATTCACCTCCTGCTTCAAATCATCACCTCCTGCTTCTGCTCCATCACCTCCTGCATCAACTGCATTACCTCCTGCTTCAACTCCATCATCTACTGCTTCAACTCCATCACCTCCTGCTTCAACCCCATCACCTCCTGCTTCAACTGCATCATCTCCTGCTTCAATTTCTTCACCTTCTGCTTCAACTCCATCACCTCCTGCTTCTGCTCCATCACCTCCGGCTTCAACTGCATTACCTCCTGCTTCAACTCCATCACCTACTGCTTCAACTCCATCACCTCCTGCTTCAACTCCATCACCTCCTGCTTCAACTCCATCACCTACTGCTTCAACTCCATATCCTCCTGCTTCATCTCCTTCACCTCCTGCTTCAACTCCATCACCTCCTGCTTCAACTCCATCACCTCCTGCTTCAACTGCATCACCTCCTGCTTCCACTCCCTCTCCTCCTGCTTCAAATCCCTCACCTCCTGCTTCAACTCCATCACCTCATGCTCCAGCTCCATCACCTCCTTCTTCAACTCCATTACCTCCTGATTCAACTCCATCACCTCCTGCTTGAAATCCTTCACATCCTGCTTCAACTTCATCACCTCCTGCTTCAACTCCCTCACCTCCTGCCTGAACTCCATCACCTCCTGCTTCAACTGCATCATCTCCTGCTTCAACTTCTTCACCTCCTGCTTCAAATCATCACCTCCTGCTTCTGCTCCATCACCTCCTGCTTGAACTGCATTACCTCCTGCTTCAACTCCATCATCTACTGCTTCAACTCCATCACCTCCTGCTTCAACTCCATCACCTGCTGCTTCAACTTAATCACCTTCTGAATCAACTCCATTACATCCTGCTTCAACTCCATAACCTCCTGCTTCAACTCCATCACCTCATGCTTCAACTCCATCACATCCTGCTTCAACTTTATCACCTCCTGCTTCAACTCCATCACCTCCTGATTCAACACCATCACCTCCTGCTTCAACTCCATTACATCCTGCTTCAGCTTCATCAACTCCTGCTTCAACTCCATAACCTCTTGCTTCAACTCCATCACATCCTGCTTCAACTCCATCAACTCCTGCTTCAGCTTCATCACCTCCTGCTTCAACTCCATCACCTCCTGCTTCAACTCCATCACCTCCTGCTTCAACTGCATTACCTCCTGCTTCAACTCCATCACATCCTGCTTGAAATCCATCACATCCTGCTTCAACTCCCTCTCCTCCTGCTTCAACTCCCTCGCCTCCTGCTTCAACTCCATCACCTCATGCTTCAACTTCATCACCTCCTGCTTCAACTCCATTACCTCCTGCTTCAACTCCATCACGTCCTGCTTGAAATCCATCACATCCTGCTTCAACTTCATCACCTCCTACTTCAACTACGTCACCTCCTGCTTGAACTCCATCACCTCCTGCTTCAACTGCATCATCTCCTGCTTCAACTTCTTCACCTCCTGCTTCAACTCCCTCACCTCCTGCTTCAACTCCATCACCTCCTGCTTCAACTGCATTACCTCCTGCTTCAACTCCATCACATCCTGTTTGAAATCCATCACATCCTGCTTCAACTCCCTCTCCTCCTGCTTCAAATCCCTCACCATCTGCTTCAACTCCATCACCTCATGCTCCAACTCCATCACCTCCTGCTTCAACTCCATTACCTCCTGATTCAACTCCATCACCTCCTGCTTGAAATCCATCACATCCTGCTTCAACTTCATCACCTCCTGCTTCAACTCCCTCACCTCCTGCCTTAACTCCATCACCTCCTGCTTCAACTGCATCATCTCCTGCTTCAACTTCTTCACCTCCTGCTTCCACTCCATCACCTCCTGCTTCTGCTCCATCACCTCCTGCTTCAACTGCATTACCTCCTGCTTCAACTCCATCACCTACTGCTTCAACTCCATCACCTCATGCTTCAACTCCATCACCTGCTGCTTCAACTTAATCACCTCCTGAATCAACCCCATTACATCCTGCTTCAACTCCATAACCTCCTGCTTCAACTCCATCACCTCATGCTTCAACTCCATCACATCCTGCTTCAACTTTATCACCTCCTGCTTCAACTCCATCACCTCCTGATTCAACACCATCACCTGCTGCTTCAACTCAATCACATCCTGCTTCAGCTTCATCACCTCCTGCTTCAACTCCATAACCTCTTGCTTCAACTCCATCACATCCTGTTTCAACTCCATCATCTCCTGCTTCAACACCATCACCTCCTGCTTCAACTCCGTCACATCCTGCTTGAACTCCATCAACTCCTGCTTCAGCTTCATCACCTCCTGCTTCAACTCCATCATCTCCTGCTTCAACACCATCACCTACTGCTTCAACTCCATATCCTCTTGCTTCAACTCCATAACCTCTTGCTTCAACTCCATCACATCCTGCTTGAACTCAATCAACTCCTGCTTCAGCTTCATCACCTCCTGCTTCAACTCCATCACATCCTGCGTCAACTCCATCATCTCCTGCTTCAACTCCATCAACTACTACTTCAACTCCATAACCTCTTGCTTCAACTCCATCACATCCTGCTTCAACTCCATCATCACCTGCTTCAACTCCATCACCCCGTGCTTCAACTTGATCACCTCCTGCTTCAACTGCATCATCTCCTGCTTCAACTCCATCACCTCCTGCAGCAACTCCATCACCCCCTGCTTCAACTCCATCACATCCTGCTTCAACTCCATCACCTCCATCACCTCATGCTTCAACTGCATCACCTCCTGTTTCAACTCCATCACCACCTGCTTCAACTCCGTCACCTCCTGCTTCATTGCCATCACCTCCTACTTCAACTGCATCACCTCCTGTTTCAACTCCACCACGTCCTGCTTCAACTCCATCACCTCCTGCTTCAACTCCATCGCCTCCTGCTTCAACTTCATCACCTCCAGCTTCAACTCCCTCACCTCCTACTTCAACTGAATCACCTCCTGCTTCAAGTGCATCACCTCCTGCTTCAACTCCATCACATCCTGCTTCAACTCCATCACAACCTGCTTCAACTACATAACCTCCTGCTTCAACTTCATCACCTCATGCTTCAACTCCATCACATCCTGCTTCAACTTCATCACCTCCTGATTCAACTCCATCACCTCCTGCTTCAACTCCATCACCTCCTGCTTCAACTCCATCACCTCCTGCTTCAACTCCATCACACCCTGCTTCAACTCCATCACATCCTGCTTCAAGTCCATATCTTCCTGCTTCAACTCCATCACCTCCTGCTTCAACTTCATCACCTCCTGATTCAGCTTCATCACCTCCTGCTTCATTCCTTCACATCCTTCTTCAACTCAATCACCTCTTGCTTCAACTCCATCACATCCTGCTTCAACTCCATCATCTCCTGCTTCAGCTCCATCACGTCCTGCTTCAGCGCAATCACCTCCTGCTTCAACTCCATCACCTCCTGCTTCAGCTTCATCACCTCCTGCTTCAACTCCTTCACATCCTGCTTCAACTCCCTCACCTCCTGCTTCAACTCCATCACCTCCTGCTTCAAATGCAACACATCCTGCTTCAAATTCATCTCCTCCTGCTTCAACTACATCTCCTCCTGCTTCAACTCCATCTCCTCCTGCTTCAACTCCATCAGCTCCTGCTTCAACTCCCTCACCTCCTGCTTGAACTCCATCACTTCCTGCTTCAACTGCATCATCTCCTGCTTCAACTTCTTCACCTCCTGCTTCAACTCCCTCACCTCCTGCTTCAACTCCATCACCTCCTGCTTCAACTGCATGACCTCCTGCTTCAACTCCATCACCTCCTGCTTGAAATCCATCACATCCTGATTCAACTTCATCACCTCCTGCTTCAACTCCCTCACCTCCTGCCTGAACTCCATCACCTCCTGCTTCAAATGCATCATCTCCTGCTTCAGCTTCTTCACCTCCTGCTTCAACTCCATCACCTCCTGCTTCTGCTCCATCACCTCCTGCTTCAACTGCATTACCTCCTGCTTCAACTCCATCACCGACTGCTTCAACTCCATCACCTCTTGCTTCAACTCCATCACCTGCTGCTTCAACTTAATCACCTCCTGAATCAACTCCATCACATCCTGCTTCAACTCCATAACCTCCTGCTTCAACTCCATCACCTCATGCTTCAACTCCATCACATCCTGCTTCAACTTTATCACCTCCTGCTTCAACTCCATCACCTCCTGATTCAACACCATCACCTCCTGCTTCAACTGCATCACCTCCTGTTTCAACTCCACCACGTCCTGCTTCAACTCCATCACCTCCTGCTTCAACTCCATCACGTCCTGCTTCAACTCCATCGCCTCCTGCTTCAACTTCATCACCTCCAGCTTCAACTCCCTCACCTCCTACTTCAACTGAATCACCTCCTGCTTCAAGTGCATCACCTCCTGCTTCAACTCCATCACATCCTGCTTCAACTCCATCACAACCTGCTTCAACTACATAACCTCCTGCTTCAACTTCATCACCTCCTGATTCAACTCCATCACCTCCTGCTTCAACTCCAGCACCTCCTGCTTCAACTCCATCACCTCCTGCTTCAACTCCATCACACCCTGCTTCAACTCCATCACATCCTGCTTCAAGTCCATATCTTCCTGCTTCAACTCCATCACCTCCTGCTTCAACTTCATCACCTCCTGATTCAGCGTCATCACCTCCTGCTTCATTCCTTCACATCCTTCTTCAACTCAATCACCTCTTGCTTCAACTCCATCACATCCTGCTTCAACTCCATCATCTCCTGCTTCAGCTCCATCACGTCCTTCTTCAGCGCCATCACCTCCTGCTTCAACTCCATCACCTCCTGCTTCAGCTTCATCACCTCCTGCTTCAACTCCTTCACATCCTGCTTCAACTACATCACCTCCTGCTTCAACTCCATCACCTCCTGCTTCAAATGCAACACATCCTGCTTCAAATTCATCTCCTCCTGCTTCAACTACATCTCCTCCTGCTTCAACTCCATCTCCTCCTGCTTCAACTCCATCAGCTCCTGCTTCAACTCCCTCACCTCCTGCTTGAACTCCATCACTTCCTGCTTCAACTGCATCATCTCCTGCTTCAACTTCTTCACCTCCTGCTTCACCTCCCTCACCTCCTGCTTCAACTCCATCACCTCCTGCTTCAACTGCATGACCTCCTGCTTCAACTCCATCACCTCCTGCTTGAAATCCATCACATCCTGATTCAACTTCATCACCTCCTGCTTCAACTCCCTCACCTCCTGCCTGAACTCCATCACCTCCTGCTTCAAATGCATCATCTCCTGCTTCAACTTCTTCACCTCCTGCTTCAACTCCATCACCTCCTGCTTCTGCTCCATCACCTCGTGCTTCAACTGCATTACCTCCTGCTTCAACTCCATCACCGACTGCTTCAACTCCATCACCTCCTGCTTCAACTCCATCACCTGCTGCTTCAACTTAATCACCTCCTGAATCAACTCCATCACATCCTGCTTCAACTCCATAACCTCCTGCTTCAACTCCATCACCTCATGCTTCAACTCCATCACATCCTGCTTCAACTTTATCACCTCCTGCTTCAACTCCATCACCTCCTGATTCAACACCATCACCTCCTGCTTCAACTCCATCACATCCTGCTTCAGCTTCATCACCTCCTGCTTCAACTCCATAACCTCTTGCTTCAACTCCATCACATCCTGCTTCAACTCCATCATCTCCTGCTTCAACTCCATCACCTCCTGCTTCAACTCCGTCACATCCTGCTTGAACTCCATCAACTCCTGCTTCAGCTTCATCACCTCCTGCTTCAACTCCATCACCTCCTGCTTCAACTCCATCACCTCCTGCTTCAACTCCATCAACTACTGCTTCAACTCCATATCCTCCTGCTTCTACTCCATAACCTCTTGCTTCAACTCCATCACATCTTGCTTGAACTCCATCAACTCATGCTTCAGCTTCATCACCTCCTGCTTCAACTCCATCACATCCTGCTTCAACTCCATCATCTCCTGCTTCAACTCCATCAACTACTGCTTCAACTCCATAACCTCTTGCTTCAACTCCATCACATCCTGCTTCAACTCCATCATCACCTGCTTCAACTCCATCACCCCGTGCTTCAACTTGATCACCTCCTGCTTCAACTCCCTCATATCCTGCTTCAGCTACATCACCTCATGCTTCAACTGCATCATCTCCTGCTTCAACTCCATCACCTCCTGCAGCAACTCCATCACCCCCTGCTTAAACTCCATCACATCCTGCTTCAACTCCATCACCTCCTTCACCTCCTGCTTCAACTCCATCACCTCCTGCTTCAGCTCCATCACGTCCTGCTTCAGCGCCATCACGTCCTGCTTCAACTCCATCACCTCCTGCTTCAGCTTCATCACCTCCTGCTTCAACTCCTTCACATCCTGCTTCAACTACATCACCTCCTGCTTCAACTCCATCACCTCCTGCTTCAAATGCATCACATCCTGCTTCAAATTCATCTCCTCCTGCTTCAACTACATCTCCTCCTGCTTCAACTCCATCTCCTCCTGCTTCAACTCCATCAGCTCCTGCTTCAACTCCCTCACCTCCTGCTTGAACTCCATCACTTCCTGCTTCAACTGCATCATCTACTGCTTCAACATCTTCACCTCCTGCTTCAACTCCCTCACCTCCTGCTTCAACTCCATCACCTCCTGCTTTAACTGCATGACCTCCTGCTTCAACTCCATCACATCCTGCTTGAAATCCATCACATCCTTCTGCAACTCCCTCTCCTCCTAATTCAACTCCCTCAACTCCTGCTTCAGCTTCATCACCTCCTGCTTCATCTCCTTCACCTCCTGCTTCAACTCCATCACCTCCTGCTTCAACTCCATCACCTCCTGCTTCAACTGCATCACCTCCTGCTTCCACTCCCTCTCCTCCTGCTTCAAATCCCTCACCTCCTGCTTCAACTCCATCACCTCATGCTCCAACTCCATCACCTCCTTCTTCAACTCCATTACCTCCTGATTCAACTCCATCACCTCCTGCTTGAAATCCATCACATCCTGCTTCAACTTCATCACCTCCTGCTTCAACTCCCTCACCTCCTGCCTGAACTCCATCACCTCCTGCTTCAACTGCATCATCTCCTGCTTCAACTTCTTCACCTCGTGCTTCAAATCATCACCTCCTGCTTCTGCTCCATCACCTCCTGCTTCAACTGCATTACCTCCTGCTTCAACTCCATGACCTACTGCTTCAACTCCATCACCTCCTGCTTCAACTCCATCACCTGCTGCTTCAACTTAAACACCTTCTGAATCAACTCCATTACATCCTGCTTCAACTCCATAACCTCCTGCTTCAACTCCATCACCTCATGCTTCAACTCCATCACATCCTGCTTCAACTTTATCACCTCCTGCTTCAACTCCATCACCTCCTGATTCAACACCATCACCTCCTGCTTCAACTCCATTACATCCTGCTTCAGCTTCATCAACTCCTGCTTCAACTCCATAACCTCTTGCTTCAACTCCATCACATCCTGCTTCAACTCCATCAACTCCTGCTTCAGCTTCATCACCTCCTGCTTCAACTCCATCACCTCCTGCTTCAACTCCATTACCTCCTGCTTCAACTGCATTACCTCCTGCTTCAACTCCATCACATCCTGCTTGAAATCCATCACATCCTGCTTCAACTCCCTCTCCTCCTGCTTCAACTCCCTCGCCTCCTGCTTCAACTCCATCACCTCATGCTTCAACTTCATCACCTCCTGCTTCAACTCCATTACCTCCTGCTTCAACTCCATCACGTCCTGCTTGAAATCCATCACATCCTGCTTCAACTTCATCACCTCCTACTTCAACTACGTCACCTCCTGCTTGAACTCCATCACCTCCTGCTTCAACTGCATCATCTCCTGCTTCAACTTCTTCACCTCCTGCTTCAACTCCCTCACCTCCTGCTTCAACTCCATCACCTCCTGCTTCAACTGCATTACCTCCTGCTTCAACTCCATCACATCCTGTTTGAAATCCATCACATCCTGCTTCAACTCCCTCTCCTCCTGCTTCAAATCCCTCACCTCCTGCTTCAACTCCATCACCTCATGCTCCAACTCCATCACCTCCTGCTTCAACTCCATTACCTCCTGCTTCAACTCCATCACGTCCTGCTTGAAATCCATCACATCCTGCTTCAACTTCATCACCTCCTGCTTCAACTCCCTCACCTCCTGCCTGAACTCCATCACCTCCTGCTTCAACTGCATCATCTCCTGCTTCAACTTCTTCACCTCCTGCTTCAACTCCATCACCTCCTGCTTCTGCTCCATCACCTCCTGCTTCAACTGCATTACCTCCTGCTTCAACTCCATCACCTACTGCTTCAACTCCATCACCTCATGCTTCAACTCCATCACCTGCTGCTTCAACTTAATCACCTCCTGAATCAACTCCATTACATCCTGCTTCAACTCCGTAACCTCCTGCTTCAACTCCATCACCTCATGCTTCAACTCCATCACATCCTGCTTCAACTTTATCACCTCCTGCTTCAACTCCATCACCTCCTGATTCAACACCATCACCTGCTGCTTCAACTCAATCACATCCTGCTTCAGCTTCATCACCTCCTGCTTCAACTCCATAACCTCTTGCTTCAACTCCATCACATCCTGTTTCAACTCCATCATCTCCTGCTTCAACTCCATCACCTCCTGCTTCAACTCCGTCACATCCTGCTTGAACTCCATCAACTCCTGCTTCAGCTTCATCACCTCCTGCTTCAACTCCATCACCTCCTGCTTCAACACCATCACCTACTGCTTCAACTCCATATCCTCTTGCTTCAACTCCATAACCTCTTGCTTCAACTCCATCACATCCTGCTTGAACTCAATCAACTCCTGCTTCAGCTTCATCACCTCCTGCTTCAACTCCATCACATCCTGCGTCAACTCCATCATCTCCTGCTTCAACTCCATCAACTACCACTTCAACTCCATAACCTCTTGCTTCAACTCCATCACATCCTGCTTCAACTCCATCATCACCTGCTTCAACTCCATCACCCCGTGCTTCAACTTGATCACCTCCTGCTTCAACTGCATCATCTCCTGCTTCAACTCCATCACCTCCTGCAGCAACTCCATCACCCCCTGCTTCAACTCCATCACATCCTGCTTCAACTCCATCACCTCCTGATTCAACACCATCACCTCCTGCTTCAACTGCATCACCTCCTGTTTCAACTCCACCACGTCCTGCTTCAACTCCATCACCTCCTGCTTCAACTCCATCACGTCCTGCTTCAACTCCATCGCCTCCTGCTTCAACTTCATCACCTCCAGCTTCAACTCCCTCACCTCCTACTTCAACTGAATCACCTCCTGCTTCAAGTGCATCACCTCCTGCTTCAACTCCATCACATCCTGCTTCAACTCCATCACAACCTGCTTCAACTACATAACCTCCTGCTTCAACTTCATCACCTCCTGATTCAACTCCATCACCTCCTGCTTCAACTCCATCACCTCCTGCTTCAACTCCATCACCTCCTGCTTCAACTCCATCACACCCTGCTTCAACTCCATCACATCCTGCTTCAAGTCCATATCTTCCTGCTTCAACTCCATCACCTCCTGCTTCAACTTCATCACCTCCTGATTCAGCTTCATCACCTCCTGCTTCATTCCTTCACATCCTTCTTCAACTCAATCACCTCTTGCTTCAACTCCATCACATCCTGCTTCAACTCCATCATCTCCTGCTTCAGCTCCATCACGTCCTGCTTCAGCGCCATCACCTCCTGCTTCAACTCCATCACCTCCTGCTTCAGCTTCATCACCTCCTGCTTCAACTCCTTCACATCCTGCTTCAACTACATCACCTCCTGCTTCAACTCCATCACCTCCTGCTTCAAATGCAACACATCCTGCTTCAAATTCATCTCCTCCTGCTTCAACTACATCTCCTCCTGCTTCAACTCCATCTCCTCCTGCTTCAACTCCATCAGCTCCTGCTTCAACTCCCTCACCTCCTGCTTGAACTCCATCACTTCCTGCTTCAACTGCATCATCTCCTGCTTCAACTTCTTCACCTCCTGCTTCAACTCCCTCACCTCCTGCTTCAACTCCATCACCTCCTGCTTCAACTGCATGACCTCCTGCTTCAACTCCATCACCTCCTGCTTGAAATCCATCACATCCTGATTCAACTTCATCACCTCCTGCTTCAACTCCCTCACCTCCTGCCTGAACTCCATCACCTCCTGCTTCAAATGCATCATCTCCTGCTTCAACTTCTTCACCTCCTGCTTCAACTCCATCACCTCCTGCTTCTGCTCCATCACCTCCTGCTTCAACTGCATTACCTCCTGCTTCAACTCCATCACCGACTGCTTCAACTCCATCACCTCCTGCTTCAACTCCATCACCTGCTGCTTCAACTTAATCACCTCCTGAATCAACTCCATCACATCCTGCTTCAACTCCATAACCTCCTGCTTCAACTCCATCACCTCATGCTTCAACTCCATCACATCCTGCTTCAACTTTATCACCTCCTGCTTCAACTCCATCACCTCCTGATTCAACACCATCACCTCCTGCTTCAACTCCATCACATCCTGCTTCAGCTTCATCACCTCCTGCTTCAACTCCATAACCTCTTGCTTCAACTCCATCACATCCTGCTTCAACTCCATCATCTCCTGCTTCAACTCCATCACCTCCTGCTTCAACTCCGTCACATCCTGCTTGAACTCCATCAACTCCTGCTTCAGCTTCATCACCTCCTGCTTCAACTCCATCACCTCCTGCTTCAACTCCATCACCTCCTGCTTCAACTCCATCAACTACTGCTTCAACTCCATATCCTCCTGCTTCTACTCCATAACCTCTTGCTTCAACTCCATCACATCTTGCTTGAACTCCATCAACTCATGCTTCAGCTTCATCACCTCCTGCTTCAACTCCATCACATCCTGCTTCAACTCCATCATCTCCTGCTTCAACTCCATCAACTACTGCTTCAACTCCATAACCTCTTGCTTCAACTCCATCACATCCTGCTTCAACTCCATCATCACCTGCTTCAACTCCATCACCCCGTGCTTCAACTTGATCACCTCCTGCTTCAACTCCCTCATATCCTGCTTCAGCTACATCACCTCATGCTTCAACTGCATCATCTCCTGCTTCAACTCCATCACCTCCTGCAGCAACTCCATCACCCCCTGCTTCAACTCCATCACATCCTGCTTCAACTCCATCACCTCCTTCACCTCCTGCTTCAACTCCATCACCTCCTGCTTCAGCTCCATCACGTCCTGCTTCAGCGCCATCACGTCCTGCTTCAACTCCATCACCTCCTGCTTCAGCTTCATCACCTCCTGCTTCAACTCCTTCACATCCTGCTTCAACTACATCACCTCCTGCTTCAACTCCATCACCTCCTGCTTCAAATGCATCACATCCTGCTTCAAATTCATCTCCTCCTGCTTCAACTACATCTCCTCCTGCTTCAACTCCATCTCCTCCTGCTTCAACTCCATCAGCTCCTGCTTCAACTCCCTCACCTCCTGCTTGAACTCCATCACTTCCTGCTTCAACTGCATCATCTACTGCTTCAACATCTTCACCTCCTGCTTCAACTCCCTCACCTCCTGCTTCAACTCCATCACCTCCTGCTTTAACTGCATGACCTCCTGCTTCAACTCCATCACATCCTGCTTGAAATCCATCACATCCTTCTGCAACTCCCTCTCCTCCTAATTCAACTCCCTCAACTCCTGCTTCAGCTTCATCACCTCCTGCTTCATCTCCTTCACCTCCTGCTTCAACTCCATCACCTCCTGCTTCAACTCCATCACCTCCTGCTTCAACTGCATCACCTCCTGCTTCCACTCCCTCTCCTCCTGCTTCAAATCCCTCACCTCCTGCTTCAACTCCATCACCTCATGCTCCAACTCCATCACCTCCTTCTTCAACTCCATTACCTCCTGATTCAACTCCATCACCTCCTGCTTGAAATCCATCACATCCTGCTTCAACTTCATCACCTCCTGCTTCAACTCCCTCACCTCCTGCCTGAACTCCATCACCTCCTGCTTCAACTGCATCATCTCCTGCTTCAACTTCTTCACCTCGTGCTTCAAATCATCACCTCCTGCTTCTGCTCCATCACCTCCTGCTTCAACTGCATTACCTCCTGCTTCAACTCCATGACCTACTGCTTCAACTCCATCACCTCCTGCTTCAACTCCATCACCTGCTGCTTCAACTTAATCACCTTCTGAATCAACTCCATTACATCCTGCTTCAACTCCATAACCTCCTGCTTCAACTCCATCACCTCATGCTTCAACTCCATCACATCCTGCTTCAACTTTATCACCTCCTGCTTCAACTCCATCACCTCCTGATTCAACACCATCACCTCCTGCTTCAACTCCATTACATCCTGCTTCAGCTTCATCAACTCCTGCTTCAACTCCATAACCTCTTGCTTCAACTCCATCACATCCTGCTTCAACTCCATCAACTCCTGCTTCAGCTTCATCACCTCCTGCTTCAACTCCATCACCTCCTGCTTCAACTCCATTACCTCCTGCTTCAACTGCATTACCTCCTGCTTCAACTCCATCACATCCTGCTTGAAATCCATCACATCCTGCTTCAACTCCCTCTCCTCCTGCTTCAACTCCCTCGCCTCCTGCTTCAACTCCATCACCTCATGCTTCAACTTCATCACCTCCTGCTTCAACTCCATTACCTCCTGCTTCAACTCCATCACGTCCTGCTTGAAATCCATCACATCCTGCTTCAACTTCATCACCTCCTACTTCAACTACGTCACCTCCTGCTTGAACTCCATCACCTCCTGCTTCAACTGCATCATCTCCTGCTTCAACTTCTTCACCTCCTGCTTCAACTCCCTCACCTCCTGCTTCAACTCCATCACCTCCTGCTTCAACTGCATTACCTCCTGCTTCAACTCCATCACATCCTGTTTGAAATCCATCACATCCTGCTTCAACTCCCTCTCCTCCTGCTTCAAATCCCTCACCTCCTGCTTCAACTCCATCACCTCATGCTCCAACTCCATCACCTCCTGCTTCAACTCCATTACCTCCTGCTTCAACTCCATCACGTCCTGCTTGAAATCCATCACATCCTGCTTCAACTTCATCACCTCCTGCTTCAACTCCCTCACCTCCTGCCTGAACTCCATCACCTCCTGCTTCAACTGCATCATCTCCTGCTTCAACTTCTTCACCTCCTGCTTCAACTCCATCACCTCCTGCTTCTGCTCCATCACCTCCTGCTTCAACTGCATTACCTCCTGCTTCAACTCCATCACCTACTGCTTCAACTCCATCACCTCATGCTTCAACTCCATCACCTGCTGCTTCAACTTAATCACCTCCTGAATCAACTCCATTACATCCTGCTTCAACTCCGTAACCTCCTGCTTCAACTCCATCACCTCATGCTTCAACTCCATCACATCCTGCTTCAACTTTATCACCTCCTGCTTCAACTCCATCACCTCCTGATTCAACACCATCACCTGCTGCTTCAACTCAATCACATCCTGCTTCAGCTTCATCACCTCCTGCTTCAACTCCATAACCTCTTGCTTCAACTCCATCACATCCTGTTTCAACTCCATCATCTCCTGCTTCAACTCCATCACCTCCTGCTTCAACTCCGTCACATCCTGCTTGAACTCCATCAACTCCTGCTTCAGCTTCATCACCTCCTGCTTCAACTCCATCACATCCTGCGTCAACTCCATCATCTCCTGCTTCAACTCCATCAACTACTACTTCAACTCCATAACCTCTTGCTTCAACTCCATCACATCCTGCTTCAACTCCATCATCACCTGCTTCAACTCCATCACCCCGTGCTTCAACTTGATCACCTCCTGCTTCAACTGCATCATCTCCTGCTTCAACTCCATCACCTCCTGCAGCAACTCCATCACCCCCTGCTTCAACTCCATCACATCCTGCTTCAACTCCATCACCTCCATCACCTCATGCTTCAACTGCATCACCTCCTGTTTCAACTCCATCACCACCTGCTTCAACTCCGTCACCTCCTGCTTCATTGCCATCACCTCCTACTTCAACTGCATCACCTCCTGTTTCAACTCCACCACGTCCTGCTTCAACTCCATCACCTCCTGCTTCAACTCCATCACCTCCTGCTTCAACTCCATCGCCTCCTGCTTCAACTTCATCACCTCCAGCTTCAACTCCCTCACCTCCTACTTCAACTGAATCACCTCCTGCTTCAAGTGCATCACCTCCTGCTTCAACTCCATCACATCCTGCTTCAACTCCATCACAACCTGCTTCAACTACATAACCTCCTGCTTCAACTTCATCACCTCATGCTTCAACTCCATCACATCCTGCTTCAACTTCATCACCTCCTGATTCAACTCCATCACCTCCTGCTTCAACTCCATCACCTCCTGCTTCAACTCCATCACCTCCTGCTTCAACTCCATCACACCCTGCTTCAACTCCATCACATCCTGCTTCAAGTCCATATCTTCCTGCTTCAACTCCATCACCTCCTGCTTCAACTTCATCACCTCCTGATTCAGCTTCATCACCTCCTGCTTCATTCCTTCACATCCTTCTTCAACTCAATCACCTCCTGCTTCAACTCCATTACCTCCTGCTTCAACTCCATCACGTCCTGCTTGAAATCCATCACATCCTGCTTCAACTTCATCACTTCCTACTTCAACTACGTCACCTCCTGCTTGAACTCCATCACCTCCTGCTTCAACTGCATCATCTCCTGCTTCAACTTCTTCACCTCCTGCTTCAACTCCCTCACCTCCTGCTTCAACTCCATCACCTCCTGCTTCAACTGCATTACCTCCTGCTTCAACTCCATCACATCCTGTTTGAAATCCATCACATCCTGCTTCAACTCCCTCTCCTCCTGCTTCAAATCCCTCACCTCCTGCTTCAACTCCATCACCTCATGCTCCAACTCCATCACCTCCTGCTTCAACTCCATTACCTCCTGCTTCAACTCCATCACGTCCTGCTTGAAATCCATCACATCCTGCTTCAACTTCATTACCTCCTGCTTCAACACCCTCACCTCCTGCCTGAACTCCATCACCTCCTGCTTCAACTGCATCATCTCCTGCTTCAACTTCTTCACCTCCTGCTTCAACTCCATCACCTCCTGCTTCTGCTCCATCACCTCCTGCTTCAACTGCATTACCTCCTGCTTCAACTCCATCACCTACTGCTTCAACTCCATCACCTCATGCTTCAACTCCATCACCTGCTGCTTCAACTTAATCACCTCCTGAATCAACTCCATTACATCCTGCTTCAACTCCATAACCTCCTGCTTCAACTCCATCACCTCATGCTTCAACTCCATCACATCCTGCTTCAACTTTATCACCTCCTGCTTCAACTCCATCACCTCCTGATTCAACACCATCACCTGCTGCTTCAACTCAATCACATCCTGCTTCAGCTTCATCACCTCCTGCTTCAACTCCATAACCTCTTGCTTCAACTCCATCACATCCTGTTTCAACTCCATCATCTCCTGCTTCAACTCCATCACCTCCTGCTTCAAGTCCATATCTTCCTGCTTCAACTCCATCACCTCCTGCTTCAACTCCATCACCTCCTGCTTCAACTCCATCACCTCCTGCTTCAGCTTCATCACCTCCTTTTTCATTCCTTCACTTCCTTCTTCAACTCCATCACCTCTTGCTTCAACTCCATCACATCCTGCTTCAACTCCATCATCTCCTGCTTCAGCTCCATCACCTCCTGCTTCATTTCCATCACCTGCTGCTTGAACTCCATCACCTCCTGCTTCAGCTTCATCACCTCCTGCTTCAACTACATCTCCTCCTGCTTCAACTCCATCTCCCCCTGCTTCAACTCCATCACCTCCTGCTTCAACTGCATCACCTCCTGCCTCAACTCCATCACCTCCTGCTTCAACTACATCACCTGCTGCTTCAACTCCATCACCTCCTGCTTCAACTCCATCACCTCCTGCTTCAACTCCATCACCTCCTTCTTCAACTCCATCACCATCTGCTTCAACTCCATCACCTCCTGCTTCAACTCCATCAGCTGCTTTTTCAACACTCTCACCTTCTGACTAAGATTTGCCTTCAAATCAGACATTGAAGTTGCCTGCTATGTTGACTGCGCAATACTTCCTCACCATTTCAAAAAAAAGCATCTCTTACTCTGAAGTCTCAACATGTGCCTGAGGTGGTCCGTGTGTCCCTGAAGACAGGTAAACAAGTGCTTGCTATCTTGCAGGACCATCACCAGCCAAACATTCGGACTGATGTGCTACCCATCCTGGTAAGGACCCCATGCCACCAGCTGTAGGGCTGCCAGAAGTTATCATCTGTGCCTTGCTAAGCTGGTGACATGGAATTTACTCACTCCAATGTCTGTTTGACCACTGCTCACTGAAGGTTTAAGAATTCCCAGCAGCTGCCTGACCATCTCTTCAGGTGCAGTGAAATCCTTTTGGCAGGCCAATAACATCCACCCCTGACCGCCCCCCCCCCCTCCCCCCGGCACAGTGGCGCGGTGGTTAGCACCGCAGCCTCACAGCTCCAGCGACCCGGGTTCAATTCTGGGTACTGCTTGTGTGGAGCTTGCAAGTTCTCCCTTTGGCTGCGTGGGTTTCCTCCGGTTGCTCCGGTTTCCTTCCACATGCCAAAGACTTGCAGGTTGATAGGTAAATTGGCCATTATAAATTGCCCCTAGTATAGGTAGTTGGTAGGGAAATATAGGGACAGGTGGGGATGTGTTAGAAATATGGAATTAGTGTAGGATTAGTAGAAAAGGGTGGTTGATGGTTGGCACAGACTCGGTGAGCCGAAGGGCCTGTTTCAGTGTTGTATCTCTAAACTAAACTAAACCCCACGATCCCAATTAAAGATCTCTTCATGAATGATAGTCCATATTCATCTAAATTGAGTGGACAAAATAAACAACAATACTTTTTTTTCATGTCATGTGAAAGAGCTGTGCAGACAGAGTTGCATATACTAAAAACAAATTCAAACTCTGCCCTGTTGCGTGCAGATTAAAAAAAAGATACATTCTAATCTCTTCATCAGTCCTTTATCCAAGGCAACTGTGTTTTAGGATAACTGCAAAGAACAACCACCCACATTTCACGGCGATGTGTACTTTTAGATGAATAACAAATTAATATGTAAAAACAAACATGACCTATTATATACACACTGGCAGAATGTGTTAAGTCATTTATTTTTGCTTCCAACATTGCTCTGCCGCACGTGGAACGCTGCTATTAGCAATCACCACCTCTGCGACTTCCTTCTATGCGAAGATACTAACTTTCCAAGGGCTTTTGACATCCCTTCACCGATAAGATGGCAAGACCTCACGAGCAGCTGTCTCAGAAGTATGTTGAGAACTCCACCAAGAAAATTATGAGATCTTTTCTACTCATTCACCTTCTGCGCTGCAATCATATTTTCAGAAAACAAGTAATTAAGTGCATTTGACATATCTGTTCATGTTACTTATTTTACTAAGCTAGACCTTCAATAGACTACCAAATGCACTTTCCCATCTGTTTCATTTATTTACTGATTTCATTCATTTAAAACGTATTCTTAGATTTATTACATGAAGTCAAAGGTTACATAAACTTGTAACAGCTATTAAAAGTGCTGAAAAGACGACAACGTGTTAGAAACAGCTTAAATTCATCATACAACATCTATCAAGACACTGAAACAATGCTGGACCTCAAGGTGCTGGAATTCTTACAATGACGTCAATGGGGAACGTGTCTTCCAAGACGATGCGCCTTGCTGTTCGGTCTTGGAATTAACTTCCCCGTTGGTCCCATGCAACAGTGTCGAGGCCAAGATTGGGTCATATTTATTCATACATTCTAATTCAGAAACCACGTCTTCGCCTCTGACAGGAAAATCCTGGCCGTTGTTATATTTGTGCCTAAATTGTGCACCATTTGTCTGTCACTTGCCCCAGCATTAGGACAGTGACTACTCCACCAAAGTTCTCCATTGGTTGTGAAGCACATTTCAACGTGCTGAGGATATGAACTGTGCAGCAACTGCGCCCCTAGCCAAGCTGTTCCAGTACTGCTACAACACTGGCATCTACCCTGCAATGTGGAAAATTGCCCAGGTATGTCCTGTACACAAAAAGCAGGGCAAGTCCAACACGGCCAGTTACTGCCCCATCAGCCTACTGTCAATCATCAGTAAAGTGATGGAAGGTGTCATCAACAGTGCCATCAAGCGTCACTTGCTTAGCTATAACCTACTCAGTGACGCTCAGTTTGGGTTCCGCCAGGGCCACTCAGCTCCTGACTTCATTACCGTATTGGTTCAAACATGGACAAAAGAGCTGAACTCATGAGGTGAGGTGAGAGTGACTGCCCTTGACATCAAGGCAGCATTTGACCGAGTATGACATCAAGGAGCACTAGCAAAACTGAGGTGAATGGGAATCAGGGGGAAAACTCTCCGCTGGCTGCAGGCATACCTCGCGCAAAGGAAGATGGTTGTGGTTGTTGGAGGTCAATCATCTGAGCTCCAGGACATCACTGCAGGAGTACCTCAGGGCAGTGCCCTAGGCCCAACCATCTTCAGCTGCTTCATCAATGATCTTTCTTCAAACATACGGTCAGAAGTGGGGATGTTTGCTGATGATTGCACAATGTTCAGCATCATTCATGACTTCTCAGATACTGAAACAGTCCGTGTAGAAACGCGGCAAGAGCTGGACAATATCCAGGCTTGGGCTGATGATTGGCAAGTAACATTCGCGCCACACAAGTGCCAGGCAATGACCATCTCCAACAAGAGAGAATCTAACCATATCCCCTTGACTTTCAATGGCATTACCATCGCTGAATTTCCCACTATCAACATCCAAGGGCTACCATTGACCAGAATCTGAACTGGAGGAGCCATATAAATACCGTGGCTACAAGAGCAGGTCAGAGGCTAGGACTCCTGAGGCGAGTTACTCACCTCCTGTCTCCCCAAAGTATGACCATCATCTACAAGGCAGAAATCAGGAGTGTGATGGAATAGTCTCGACTTGCCCGGATGGGTGCACCTCCAGCAATACTCAAGAAACGCAACACCATCCAGGAGAAAGCAGCCCGCTTGATTGGCACCCCATCTACAAACATTCACTCCCTTCACGACCGACGCACAGTGGCAGCAGTGTGTAACATCTACAAGATGCACTGCAGCAATGCACCAAGGCTCCTTCGACAGCACCTTCCAAACCCGCGACCTCTACCACCTAGAATGACAAGGGCAGCAAATGCATAGGAATACCACAACCTGCAAGTTCCCTTCCAAGTCATACACAATCTTGACTTGGAACTATTTCGCTGTTCCTTCAATGTCGCTGGGTCAAAATCCTGGAAAACCCTGACAACAGCTCTTTGGGTGTACCTACCCCAAATGGCCTGCAGCGGTTCAAGAAGGCTGCTCACCCCCACCTTCTCAAGGGCAATTAGGGATGGAAAATAAATGCTGGCCTGGCCAGTGTCGCACACATCCCATGAATGAATTCAAATAAAATGAAAATAATAAAATTATAGAATCTTCCATTCCTTCGTTCATGGAGGCGATATCAGAGCGGTGACCAGTAGCTCAGTCAAAGCGATTGGTTTTTTAAAGGGTCCAAAGGACTAAGAAGGAATAAGAGGCCAATGGATTTTGAGGAGGGAAATCCAAAACCGATCGGGTTAGGTTGGGAAGACACCTGAAATCACTGTTGCGAATGTCTGGGTAACTGCAAGAAGTTTTGAGTCAAGGAATTTAAACACTTTCCTCAAACCACCCATCGCCAACGTGTTTCCAATACAAAGAACAAAGAACAAAGAAAATTACAGCACAGGAACAGGCCCTTCAGCCATCCAAGCCTGCGCCGATCCAGATCCTCTATCTAAACATGTCGCCTATTTTCTAAGGGTCTGTATCTCTTTTCTTCCTGCCCATTCATGTATCTGTCAAGATACATCTTAAAAGACGCCATCGTGCCCGCATCTACCACCTCCGCTGGCAACGCATTCCAGGCACCCACCACCCTCTGCATAAAGAACTTTCCACGCATATCCACCCTAAACATTTCCCCTTTCACTTTGAACTCGTGTCCTCCATTAATTGAATCCCCCACTCTGGGAAAAAGCCTCTTGCTATCCACCCTGTCTATACCTCTCATGATTTTGTCCACCTCAATCAGGTCCCCCCTCAACCTCCGTCTTTCTAATGAAAATAATCCTAATCTACTCAACCTCTCTTCATAGCTAGCGCCCTCCATACCAGGCAACATCCTGGTGAACCTCCTCTGCACCCTCTCCAAAGCATCCACATCCTTTTGGTAATGTGGCGACAAGAACTGCACGCAGTATTCCAAACGTGGCCGAACCAAAGTCCTATACAACTGTAACATGACCTGCCAACTCTTGTACTCAATACCCCGTCCGATGAAGGAAAGCATGCCGTATGCCTTCTTGACCACTCTATTTACCTGCGTTGCCACCTTCAGGGAACAGTGGACCTGAACACCCAAATCTCTCTGGACATCAATTTTCCCCAGGACTTTTCCATTCACTGTATAGTTCACTCTTGAATTGGATCTTGCAAAATGTATCACCTCGCATTTGCCCTGATTGAACTCCATCTGCCGTTTCTCTGCCCAACTCTCCAATCTATCTATATTCTGCTGTACCTTTGAATGTTTTTTTTGGAGCGGGGTGGGGGGTGGGGGGGGGGTGTTGGCGGTGGTGTTGGTGGGGAATCTTGTGTAAGAGAATGTAAGAAAAGAAATCTTAATATTCTCATCGAAGACGAGATTAGCTTCTAAACTCAAAGGTACTTGTTTCCTCGTCTCATATTGCAGTCTGACGAAGAGAATTAGCAGGGATTCATCAGTTTCAGAATTATGCACTTCAGCTTTGTGGCACCAAGTTGGAATGTAGTTAAACATTTGATACATTTGTTTCTAAAAGATGAGCAATGCTCGTACGTATTTGATGCTACATGAAGCCGGCATTAATGAAGTGTGGCCGTATTCAGTAATTCCCAAGTTAGGTTTATACAGGAAACCGGTAAATATAGAGGTCACACATTTCTGTATTGGTACCAGGCTACAGATAGCCAGATTTAGCACAATTCACCTCGCATTTCGATTTCGTGGTATTTGAACTCCAGTCTCTGACTATTTCGGCCACTTGCATAATCAGCTTCTCAGGTGAGGATTTCGAGTTTGATTTTTTAACTGTTGGCCTTTCCTGGCGAAAAGAAGGGTGAACTTTCTCTTGTGGAGTAGCGGGAAATAGGTGATACATGCTCCACATTGAATGCCCTCAACAGATCACAAGCGAGTCTGAGCGGGTCAAAAAAGGGTTTGCGGGCGCGATCACTCGCTTTACACTGCTGCATAAGACAGAGTGACGTGTGGAAGGATCAGACATAATTAATATTCAGCATGACAGGCAAACCCCCTTTTTGAAAGATATAAATGAACCACTTCGATTGCTTTAACATTTTTCATGGTCATCTCTCCGCTGCATGATCACAATGATGTAATGTTCTCGGGTAGCAGGTAATTTCTGGACCTGTTAATGCAGATAATTCACCGTCAAACCCAACCATAGAAAGGATTCAATTTCAATGTAGTTGTAAAAACTAATTAATAAGAAGCTGATGCCGATCAGTACATAGAACATAGAACATACAGCACAGAACAGGCCCTTCGGCCCACAATGTTGTGCCGATCCTTTGTCCTCTGTCAAGGACAATTTAATCTATACCCCATCATTCTCCTTTATCCATATACCTATCCAAAAGCCTTTTGAAAGTCCCTAAAGTTTCTGACTCAACAACTTCCCCGGGCAAGGCATTCCATGCCTCGACCACTCTCTGGGTAAAGAACCTTCCCCTGACATCCCCCTTATATCTCCCACCCTTCACCTTAAATTTATGACCCCTTGTAACGCTTTGCTCCACCCGGGGAAAAAGTTTCTGACTGTCTACCCTATCTATTCCCCTGATCATCTTATAAACCTCTATCATGTCACCCCTCATCCTTCTCCTTTCTAATGAGAAGAGGCCTAGAATGTTCAGCCTTTCCTCGTAAGACTTATTCTCCATTCCAGGCAACATCCTGGTAAATCTCCTCTGCACCCTCTCCAAGGCTTCCACATCCTTCCTAAAATGAGGCGACCAGAACTGCACACAGTACTCCAAATGAGGCCTTACCAAGGTCCTGTACAGCTGCATCATCACCTCACGGCTCTTAAATTCAATCCCTCTGCTAATGAACGCTAACACCCCATATGCCTTCTTCACAGCCCTATCCACTTGAGTTGCAACTTTCAATGATCTATGCACATAGACCCCAAGGTCTCTCTGCTCCTCCACATGCCCAAGAACCCTACCGTTAACCCAGTATTTTGCATTCATGTTTGTCCTTCCAAAATGGACGACCTCACACTTTTCAGGGTTAAACTCCATCTGCCACTTTTCAGCCCAGCACTGCAACCTATCCAAGTCCCTTTGCAGACGACAATAGCCCTCCTCGGTATCCACAACTCCACCAACCTTTGTATCATCTGCAAATTTACTGACCCACCCTTCGACTTCCTCATCCAAGTCGTTAATAAAAATCACAAACAGGAGAGGACCCAGAACTGATCCCTGCGGCACGCCACTGGTAACTGGGCTCCAGGCTGAGTATTTACCATCTAAGACCACTCTCTGCCTTCTATCAGTTAGCCAATTCTTAATCCAACTGGCCACATTCCCCACTATCCCATGCCTCCTGACTTTCTCCATAAGTCTACCATGGGGGACCTTATCAAATGCCTTACTAAAATCCATGTACACCACATCCACTGGTTTACCCTCATCCACTTGCTTGGTCACCTGCTCAAAGAATTCAATCAGGCTTGTGAGGCAAGACCTACCCCTCACAAAACCGTGCTGACTGTCCCGAATCAAGCAGTGTCTTTCCAGATGCTCAGAAATCCTATCCCTCAGCACCTTTTCCATCAACTTGCCTACCACCGAAGTAAGACTAACTGGCCTGTAATTCCCAGGGTTGTTCCTATTCCCTTTCTTGAACAGGGGCACAACATTTGCCACCCTCCAATCACCTGGTACCACCCCCGTCAGCAGAGAAGATGAAAAGATCATTGCCAGCGGCTCTGCAATTTCATCCCTTGCTTCCCATAACATCCTTGGATATACCCCGTCAGGCCCGGGAGACTTGTCTATCTTCAAGTTATTCAAAAACCCCAACACATCTTCCCTCCTAACGAGCACTTCCTCGAGCTTACCAGTCTGCTTCCCACCGTCCTCTTCAGTAATACACCCCTTCTCATTCGTAAATACCGAAGAGAAGTACTCATTCAAAACCTCACTTATCTCTTCCGGCTCAACACACAGTCTCCCGCTATTGTCCTTGACCGGACCTACGGTCCCCTTAGTCATCCTCATATTTCTGACATACGCGTAAAAGGCCTTGGGGTTTTCTTTTATCCTACCCGCCAAGCATTTTTCATGCCCTCTCTTAGCTCTCCTAATCCCTTTCTTCAGATCCTTCCTGGCCATCTTGTATCCCTCCAGAGCTATGCCTGTGCCCTTTTTCCTCAACTTTATATACGCATCCTTCTTCTTCCTAACAAGACTCTCAACCTCTCTTGTCAACCACGGTTCCCTCACATGACCATCCCTTCCCTGTCTGACAGGGACATGCTTATCAATGGCCCCTACTATCTGCTCCTTGAAAAAGTTCCACATTTCGACCGTGCCCTTCCCTGCCAGCATATGCTCCCAACTTATGCTCCTCAGTTCCTGCCTGACAGCATCATATCTACCCTTCCCCCAATTGTAAACCTTGCCCTGTTGCACATACCTATCCCTCTCCATTACCACAGTGAATGCTACAGAATTGTGATCACTATCTCCAAAGTGCTCGCCCACCAACAGCTCTATCACTTGCCCTGGTTCATTACCTAGTACCAAATCCAATATTGCCTCCCCTCTGGTCGGGCAGTCTACATACTGAGTCAGAAAAGCTTCCTGGACATACTGCACAAACACTACCCCATCCAAACTATTCGATCTAAAGAGTTGCCAATCAATATTTGGGAAGTTGAAATCCCCCATAATTACTACCCTGTGACTTCTGCTCCTTTCCAAAATCTGTTTCCCAATCTGCTCTTCCACCTCCCTGCTGCTATTGGGGGGCCTATAGAAAACTCCCATCAAGGTGACTGCTCCTTTCCTGTTCCTGACCTCAACCCACAGTGCCTCAGTCGGCAGATCCTCCTCGAAAATTCTTTCAGCAGTTGTTACACTATTTCTAACTAACAATGCCACCCCCCCACCTCTTTTACCACCATTCCTAATCTTATGAAAACATCTATAACCAGGTACCTCCAAAAACCATTCCTCCCCCTCACCTATCCACGTTTCAGTGATGGCCACAACATCGTAGTCCCAAGTGCCCATCCACGCCTTCAATTCACTCACCTTATTCCTGATGCTTCTTGCGTTGAAGTATACGCACTTTAACCCTTCTCCGTGCCCATCTGTCCTCTGTGACAGTGCTACCTTCCCCAATACCTCACTACACTCTTTGTCTTTCTGAGTGGACCCACTGGTCCCTGGATTACAAGTCCGGTTCCCATCCCCCTCCCAAACTAGTTTAAACCCTCCCGAACAGTACTAGCAAACCTCCCTCCCAGGATATTGGTGCCCCTCTGGTTCAGATGCAGCCCGTCCTGTTTGAACAGGTCCCATCTTCCCCAGAATGCAGTCCAATTATCCAAGAACTGGAAGCCCTTGTGCTTTTGGTTGCACTGGCCCGGATTGGAACACAGACTACTCGCCTTCGAACCACGTATTCGACTTCTAAAGCAACAACACAAATCATTTGCAAAAAAAAAGTATTGTAGATGCTGGAAATCTCAACTAAAAGTGGAACTGTTGGAAATCCTCAGGCAACAGTTGTAGGGAGGGAAAAAATTTTATCGTTTCAGGTTGGTGATGTTTCATCACTTCATCACAGCAATTGATCATCTGGTTGGTTAAAGGTCACCTGTGACAATCTCAATTGCAGCAGCAATTTATCAACTGATTCGGAGAGGAATTGGAAGAGGTGTTTATGCACCAATGTTGCTGCAGATCTCCACAAAGTACGAAAGCAGCAAAATTTGCAGTCGTAATTAATTAGAAAAAAAACTAATGTCTGCACTGCCTGTTACTTTATGAGGTAACTGCAACCTGGAGCCATCAAGTAGGAAGTGAACCCATGTTCATTACAAGTATTAGAAAGCTGATTTTCTCAGTTACCAGCATCACCAAGGCAATCAGCAAAAGCTTTCAAGTCTGCCAATATGTTTCCTACTCTACTGTTTATATCTCAATCTCCAAGCCACCCAGTCAAAATGAAGCTGAACTGGATACATTCAGACTGGACTAACAATTCTTCTATTCTCACTGAGATCTACAGCTCACAGAATTTGGGTGATGTTTCACAAACTGACTGTCTTAACTCAATAATAATACCCTCGACATTCTCAAGATTCAGAAAGATGGGTTGTAAATGTTATCCACATGAGCGACGTTCACATGTCAAAATAAATTCAATAAGAGTTGATTAGATAGCTCTGGGAATTTCTACTGGAACAAGTTTTCAAAAGAGTTAAAAAATATTGTTAAATTTTAAAAATTGAAAGGGAGAACGTAGTGCAAAGGTTCTCTATGCTTAGGAAAGATACGATACCTGGTCCGAATGGACTGCATCCCAGGGTGCTAAAAGATGTGGGGGTCGAGATAGCATCAGAGCTTTACGTAATCTTCTAATCTTCAATAGATATGGGGACCGTAGCAGACGACTGAGAAGTGGCAAATATGGTACCCTTATACGTGAAAGGGTATAAAGACAGGCCTAGCAACGACAGGCCAGTTAGCTTAGCATCGGTTGTAGGTAAGGTTTTAGGAATAATAATCATGGAAAAAATCAAAAGCACTTCGTGACGTTTGATTAAATTAAGGAGAGCCAGTTTTGTGAAAGACAGACCATGCTTGAATAATCTAATTGAATTCTTTTGAAGATTTAACAGAGGAGATTGATTAAGAGAATGCAGTGAATGTTGTCTACATGCAATTTTTAATAAGTATTTGGGAGAGTACCACACAAAAGGCTGTGTAACAAAATTGAGGCTCATAGAATAGGAAGGTCAGTGTCCAATAGGATTTTCAAAAAATGGCTTAGAGACAGATAACAATACATCTTGGTAAATGGCTGCTTTTTTTCCAGACTGGAAGGTGCTAGACAGTGATGTTCCCTCGGGAACAATTCTAGATCCACTATTTTATAGCTATTTCTATAAATGATTTGGATCTTGGATACAGAGTAGAATTTCAAAATTTGTCGATGAAACCAAAATAGAAGGAGTTCCAAAGAGTGATAATGATATGAAGTGCCATAGATAGCTAGTAGAACAGGCAAAGAAGTGACAGATGTAATTTAATACAAACAAGTGTGAAGTGATACATTTTGACAGAAGGGTTACGTGAGGTAATATATACTTAATGGCGCTGTTCTAAAGAGTTTGCAGGAACAAAAGGAACTGTGGTGCATGTGAATCCATTATTGAATGTGGCAGGACATATTGAGCAAGTGGTTAGCAACGCATATGGGACCTTGGGCTTCATAAATAGGGGCATTGAAGAAAAAGCCGGGAAGTTGAGCTGGATGATATCAAGCTCTTGTTAGGTTCCCAACTAGAGTTTTGCATCCAGCTCTGGGCAGCACACTTTGGTAGGGATAGAGAGTCCTTGAGAGGGTGCACAGGAGATTGAGCAGAATGGCTCCAGTGTTGGAGGATTTTAGTTACAACGTTAGTCTGTTCACGATGCCTTTGATCTCCCTGCCGCAAAGGAGACTGTGGGGAGATTTGATAAATGTGTGGAAGATCATAACAAGCTTAGATAAGTTAGACAAGGATAACCTCTTCCCACTAACTAATGGTAGAAGAAATAGGGGACACAGATTGAAGATCATAGGCGCGCAAAGTCGGAGGAACGTGAAAAAAAAACTATTTTTATACGCAGCGGTTGGCAATGACCTGAAATTGGCTGACCAGCAGGGTGGTGGAAGTGAAAGCAATCAATGATTTCAAAAGTAAATTATATGGGCAATGATGGAAAATAACCTTGCAGGGTTATGCGGATCGAGTGGGGCGTGGAACTGATTGGATTGCTCTGCAGACAGCCAGCGTGATTGGCCTCCTTCTTTGCGATGAATGGCTCTATGAAGAACAATTGTAGACAAAATATAATTGTAACAAAAGGAAGCAAGCAACTTCAGGCGAGCCAGGCAATCATTAGTTCAACAGATACCGCTGGGATTTGAAATTTAATTTCATTTGTAAACAGCACAAATATATTCCGAAGAAGGGTCAATGACCCGAAACGTTAACTCTGCTTCTCTTTCCACAGATGCTGCCTGACCTGCTGAGTGGTTACAGCATTTCTTGTTTTTATTTCAGATTTCCAGCATCCGCGATATTTTGCTTTTATTACAAATATATTCAGCTTTCACTACAAAATAGTGAGGTGCATTAACGCTTAGGAACTTCAGCAGACAGAGCAGAGGACCTGGCCACATGTCATGGTGACTACACGATCATTTATTTATTTAATTTATTTGGAGATACAGCACTGAAATAGGCCCTTCGGCCCACCGAATCTGCACTGACCAACAACCATCTATTCCTACTCATCCAACATTAATCCAATATTCCTTACCACATCCCCAAAATTCTCATACCACCTACCTATACTGGGGGCAATTTGCCTAATAATCTGCAAATCTTTGGCTGTGGGAGGAAATCAGAGCAACTGGCGGAAACTCACGCAGTTACAGGGAGATCTTGCAAACTCTGCATAGGCAGTACGCAGAATTGAACCCGGGTCGCTGGAGCTGTGAGACTGCGGTGCTAACCACTGCGCCTAATGGTTAAGTACCTACTCCCAAACCCCACTTCGCACACAACGGCACAGGTGAGTCAACTCCTATAACAGTCACAAATCAAGAGAAACCAACCGTCAGCAATAATGGGAAAATACTCCTGAAAGTTGCTCCCTTTCCCCAAACCAATAGTGAATAGTTCAGTAGAACACATGGAAGAAGTGTTATCTACACTGGAACTTAACACCTATGTATTTAGATCTCTGCTGCAGTCAAGAAATGGACCAGCATGAAGGCATGAAGATAGTTAGCACACATCACCCCCAGCCAACAATATATTTCAGAGAGTCACAATTCTCCTGAAAAAGAAGAATAGATTAACATCCACTCTATACCTACACCTCCATAAATTAAACCCGCACATCTGGGTCCTCCACAATCTTTTATACTGGAACAATCTATTGATGGAGATGTTATGCGGCTCCTTAATTATTTATAGAGCTTTATCAAGCCAGCGAAAAAAAAACTACACTATTGTAAAGTAAATAGATCAACGTCCTGGAACCAAGATATCATGATCCCATCTATGATTTTCCCAACAATGGATGCCAGGTTGATAGGATCATAGTTCACTTGCTCTGAACTTTATGAAATAGCTTTCAGTCTAAGGAAAATTATTGCAAGATCAATTGAACTCTTGAAGATTCCCATCGTTTTATGACCATTGGGTGCATGTCACTGCACCAGGAGTCCTATCAATTTTCACATTTCCTAATCTATCCAGGATTACATGCCTATCCCTTTTGTTATTAATAGTTTCCCTCCTTACAAGGGGCCATCCTTTGGTCATATAAGCATAAATTATAAGGGTATGGACCAATGCAGAATAATCCATTAATAGCTATGCTGCAACTGGAGAATCTGTTTGAATCTTCCCTACAGTATTAATTAACTGTTCAATTCGGTCCTTAATGATCTTCCATCTTCTAAATTAGTTGTCAAGGCTGTTATTATCAATGCTACAATTGCACACCATCTTCCTTTCAAGGTGTATCCTAGCTAATCTTGCAGCTGTTTCCTCAATTTCATGCGGTTGCTTTCACTACTCTCCTGTGAGTTGAATCCTTAAATGTGTTAAATCCCAACCGTTTGAATTGAATTAGCATCTACACTTTCTTTGTGAAACAGATTGTACTTGTTTTGTTATCTGTTGTTCTTTTACCCATTGGGACATATGTGGCATCCTTCTGTTTGAGAATTAGTATAATGTGAGCCCATCCTCGTCAGCACCAGAATGCTTATAAAGTAATGCTGCACAATCCTCCATTTTACAAGATCTTCACAGCCATTTGAGGAAATAAATGGCGTTTACAATATAGGACCAGCATCATCAGCTTTTGGAGTGTATTTCTAGATGCGCAATATTCTCTGCATAAAGACAATGCATGGGAAGCTGCCCCACCAGGGTACACACAATCCTGACTTGGAAATATATAGGCAATTGCTGAACTGGCATAGGTTCAAAATCCTGGAAATCCCTCCCTAACAGCACTGTGGGTGTACTGGCTGCAATGGTTCAAGAATGTGCCTCACCACCAACTTCTGATTGCCCTTGTGGTGAGTTCCCGGATTTTGTCCCAGCGACAGTGAAGGCACGGCGATCAATTTCAAGCCAAGGCAGTGTGTGAATTGGAGAGGAACTTGCAGGTGTTGGTGTTCCCGTGCACCTGCTGCCCTTGTTCATCTCGGTTGTCGACTTCGCTGGTTTGGAAGGTGCTTTTAAAGGATTCTTGGCGTGTTGCTGCAGTGCATCTTGCAGATGGTACCCACCTTTGCCAGTTTGCGCTGGTGGTGGATGGTGTGCATGTTCAAGGTTGTCTGTTCCTTGCCCATCCAGCATTTTGCTTTGCTTTCGATGGTGATGCACTTCTTTTGTGCCGTTCGAGCTGCAATCAGCCAAGTAAATGGAGATACTTCCATCACACTCTTGATCTGTGCCTAGTAGATGGTGGACAGGCTTTGTGGAGACAGGGACTAATTCAAAGCCTCTGACTTTCTCTTGTGCTGCAGGAATATATAGCGGGTTCACTTAAGTTTCTGATCAATGCTAATCACCAGGCGGTTTATGGTGGGTCTGCAGCGATGCTAATGCCATTGAATGTCATTAGAAAATGGTTGTTACTTCAGGAGGGTTCGAATATATATTATTGCAGTTACGTTATATTTCTAGAAAGCTCTGGTGATCTGATGATACCTCATTTAGAGTATTGCATTCGGTTGAAGGAACTGAACGTCAGGAAGTATATGTTAGCCTGGTAGAAATGCATCATCGTTCCAGCAGAATAATAACATGCTGAAAGGGTTAATTTATGAGGATGATTGCCCAGAGTGGCCTTGTATTCCCTTGAATATTGAAGATATTGAAGGAGTAACAGGAATGCAGGGTACTGGGCTAATGGGAAGATTCTTGGTAGTGTTGATGAACAGAGAGATCTTGGTGTCCAGGTACATGAATCCCTAAAAGTTGCTACCCAGGTTAATAGGGCTGTTAAGAAGGCATATGGTGTGCTAGCGTGTATTAGTAGGGGGATCGAGTTTCGGAGCCACGAGATCATGCTGCAGCTGTACAAAACTCTGGTGAGACTGCACCTGGAGTATTGCGTGCAGTTCTGGTCACCGCATTATAGGAAGGATGTGGAAGCTTTGGAAAGGGTGCAGAGGGGATTTACTAGGATATTGCCTGGTATGGAGGGAAGGTCTTACGAGGAAAGGCTGAGGGACTTGAGGTTGTTTTCGTTGGAGAGAAGGAGGAGGAGAGGTGACTTAATAGAGACATATAAGATAATTAGAGGGTTAGATAGGGTGGATAGTGGGAGTCTTTTTCCTCGGATGGTGATGGCAAACACGAGGGGACATAGCTTTAAGTTGAGGGGTGATAGATATAGGACAGATGTCAGAGGTAGTTTCTTTACTCAGAGAGTAGTAGGGGCGTGGAACGCCCTGCCTGCAACAGTAGTAGACTCGCCAACTTTAAGGGCATTTAAGTGGTCATTGGATAGACATATGGATGAAAATGGAATAGTGTAGGTCAGATGGTTTCGCAGGTCGGCGCCACATCGAGGGCCGAAGGGCTTGTACTGCGCTGTAATGTTCTAATTCTAAAAAAATATATAGATTCGATATCATGAAGATTTTTAAGGTTATCAACTTTATTGAAAGCGTAAATAGAGCGGAGAAGATTTCCTCTGGTGGGATAGTCAATCAAGAACGTGCGACATTGCATTTAAATGGTACTTGGCGACGACAAAAAAAACATTTATTCGCAGAAAGGGCATTGGAAATCTCGATCTCGTTCTCGAAGCAGCTGTTGAGGCTATGCATCAATGGATTTTTCTTTGTTAAATAATGCTTTTAACGCATAGGGAACGAAGGTGGGCAGGTGTTTCTTAGATACAGACCAGTCATGAGTTCATCATTCGGCACAACTGTCTTGGGGGATAATATTCCACTTCCTTTTTTCCTATATTTCTATTGTCTTAATGCTACACCAAGCAAGTTTTTACATTATTCCCAAGCCTTTACATGCTGCCTGTTAAGTTGAGTTCCTGCACCCACTCTTCATAAAGAAAAAAAAATAAATCTTCAGGGAACTGAAAGGAGGTACCATTTTTATTTTTGGTCTGTTACATCCAAGTCGAGAGTAATGCATAGTTAATTCAATCCCACTACTCTATAGGTCATAGCATATGAGTAAACTTTCACACCTGCCATGAAAGTAGCCAAATTAAACACTCTATTTATCCCCAAGAATGAAGTACACCAAACCAGGTTTCTTTAAACAACCACTAAATTAAGTATTTGCCAATAAACTAACGCTTAAACAATAATTAGATAAATACATATGTGAAAATAAATATTTTAAAACGTATTTTTCCTAACCCTCTTGCACACACATACATATACAAAGAAAGGATATGGGGATAGCGTGGGAAAGTGATAATGTGCAACACCCAGAGATGGAACAGAAACGAAAGGATAGAGGCTGCTTCTTTGCCACCACAACTCAGCCACACTGACAGACAGATTCATAAACCCCAGTCCAAACTCAATATTAAATTATTACTGTGTCAACCCCACAATATTGCAGCCTTAGCTCCAAGTTAGAAACTAGATGGGGCTAACACATGGCGCCTGTTTGAATCCAAATAATGTACTCCAAGACATCAGTACAAAATTCAGGCACATTTTGAGTTAAAAAGTAGCAGTATTAATTCCCATAGTGTGTCCTGATATATAAGTTAGAAACAAGCTCAAATCTATGACTGTGATCAGTTTGAGATATCTGGAAATACAGTTAGCACTGAAATACAAACTCAGATGGCAGGTTAAAACTCACCCATCATATCAAACTGAAAGGTACAATATCAATTCACTTCGTCTAGCCTGGATATAAACTGCAAACCAGTCCTGAAACATCATATAGTATCTATGTTAAATACACTGCATTAATTCCATGAGAGCAGACTGGGTTCCACATAACATGCAAGCTCGCGGTCATAGTCATATTGAATGTCACAGTACTAATAAAAACTATATTCCCTTAGAATTTCCACTCACAGAAGGAGGCCATTCTGCCCATTGTTTCCGCGCTGGCTGCATAAGTGTTCTCCAGTCTCATCCTACCTTTCATCTTTTGGCCCTTACTCATGTACGTTACAACACTTCACGTGCATATCTAAAATTTGTTTTCTTGCAATAAGGGTTCTACTACCCTTTCAGGCAGTGAGTTCCAGACAACCCACTACCTTCTGGATGAAAAGAACATACTCCTCAACCCTCCTCTAATCCTTCTGCCGTTTACTTTAAATCTATGCCCCTTTGACAGTGACCTCTTTCTTAAGTGAAATAGATCCTTCCTATTTTTATGGCACGACCGCTCAGGGCAAAACCCTCAATCAAAATATATGATTCTGATTGCGGCGGGAGCAATGCACTGTCAGTTTATTCCCGCTGTCCCACAGGTTGCATAACATATAACATTAAGCTTTCCAAATCCAAAAAAGCGACAGCAAAATTGAACATCGCAGTAGCCCCCGAATGAGACAAAACAAGCCAGCTATTTTAGACATCAACAAATTAACAGTTTATTAGAAGAAGAAAAATAAATCTTAAACAGTACTAAGATAAACCAATACATAAAATTAAAAATAGCAATAATGTCCTTGCAGATTTAAGCTTCCTGACGGAACAGTCCTCTGATTTAAAGTCCACTCACAATCTTTCAGGGTCCGATGAATCCGACAATAGGAATTCAGCAATTCAGTTCCACATTTGAAGCCTTCCTCTTTCCGATGATTACCACAACAGATCAACAGTTCACAACAGCTTTCAAAAGAATCAGTCTGGCTTAACTTTTAGAATTTTGAGAGGCAAAAATAAGCAGTTTAAATTCGCTTCCTTCAGTTCAAATTGACGGAGAGATCTTTCCTTCAGTACATGCTGGCCCAGCTGTTTTTGTTAGAACAGTCTGTCTCTCAACTATCTTTGCAAAGCCAGTTTTTTTTCTTGTTTTTCAAACGTCAAATGCAACACCGTGTGTCCAGTTCTCGCTCTCTGTATGGCTGTATCCAGGGCAACCAAGATGCACCTTCTGGAAACTTCAAACCCGACTGCTTTAAAGAAATACTGATCTCTTACAGGCTTAAAGGTACACCATATATTTCCTGAAAAAAGAAACAAACAGAAAATAAAAAAAACAGGATCATGACTGCTCCACTTCGGGCAAAATAAAATGTAATTCCCAAATGTGACTTCTTGCAAGGTAAAAAAATGGAAATTTAAAAATACTAAGATCTTTTTCTACGCTACAGGTATACAATGTTCCACAAATGGTAGGACTACAGCAACAAGTCCCAGCAGAACATTTTCGGCTTTAAATTTTCAAAGGTTGTCCCAATTAACCCATTTCAAATTTCCAAGCATAGTCTTCCAGATGTATCATGTTGGACATCAACTCAGTCAGGTGAACAGTATAGCTAGGACCACTAACCACTACTGGATTCACTATTCTCAGGGCAGTTTCTCGAGTACCCCTTAACCTGTGTGGCATCACTTGATTCTCGGAAACCCCGTCTGTTGTAACGGAAGCTGAATTTTTTTTATCCAGGGGTGTCAAATGAATTTGACAGTATCCCGCCAACACATGTTTCTCTTTAAGAAAGATCGTGTTGCCCACTCTGTTCATGCAGTCTTATAAATGATAATTTGGTAGGCATCTGCCTTCTTGACCGCAGTTACATTTCTATAGTCTATGCCAGTTTAAGTGGACCCACCAGGTTTAGGTGCCGGGACCACCTGACTAGGTTCTACTCAGCTGCCTTCAGCATGCATTTTTCCTCTGCTTCCACTTAGGCCTGTCTGTCTGAACCTAAACGGCAAATATGTTGTTTTAAAGGAACGGTTTCTCTATATATGCACCATGTGTGGCTAAGGTTGTACCAGTGTTATTCCTGCAAACTCTTTTAAACGTGGTGAAAAGCCTGGTTAGGTCTTCACGTTCTTTTGCCTCTAAATGTAAAAGCACATTATCTGATTTTCCTCGCCATTCTGTATTCTTTATTCTGATAGTTGGAAGTTTCCGAGACCTGCTTCCGCTTCATCCTTACTATCATTTTTCTTCTCAAAATTCCATATTTCTTGACATGCCTGTATTGGTTTATCCGCTTCCCTGTGGTAATACTGGTTTAGCATATTGATGTGCCAGAACCGGTCCTTCTTCCAGCAATCAGAGGTGTCAATCAAGTAATCTACTGTACCCATTGTTTGGATCACCCTATATGGGCCACTGAACCATGCTTTAAATGGTTCTCCTTGTACGCTAAGTACACTAATATTTCATCCCCTGGTTGAATAGCACGGGCTTTTGCATTCTAGCCTTTCCATTTTTTTATATTGGCTTGGGATGTTCTACGGTGTTCCTGAGCTGCACTGAAAGCTTTTGTGAGCCTTTCCTGGAACACAGATACATAATCTAATATCAAAATTCATCATTTGTTCCAAGAATCTGTCTTTTATATGTTTTAGAGGATTTCTTAACTTAATGTTCATAAACCAATTCAAAAGGACAGAAGCCTGTCGACTCATTCAGTGAGTCTTTGGTGGCAAGGAAAATAAAGTTTCGTCCTTTATCCCAGTCATGTGGATATTCATGACAGTTTGTTCCAATTATCGTTTTGAGAGTCACGTGAAATCTCTCTAACGCTCTCTGTGACCGTGGGTGACATGCCGACATCTTGAAATATCCTAGACATGAAATTAGAAACTTGATCTGATTGAACTTCAAGTGGCAACCCATAACTATTAAATAACTGGCTTAAACTTGCTACTGCTACTCATGCAGTAATTGTCCTCAAAGGAATGGCCTCTGGAAATGGAGTAGCCATATCCATGATAGTAAGTATGTATTGATGTCCCGCTTTTGTTTTTGGCAAGGGTCCTACACAGTCTACTAATATGAAAGCATAATACTGTGAATGCTGGAAATATGAAATTAAGAAAAGAAATGCTGGAAATACACAGCAGGTCTGGCAGCATCTGTGCAGAGACAAGCAGAATTAACGTTTCAGGTCAGAGAACCTTCTTCAGAACGAGCAAACATTCGAAATGTAAAAGGTTTGGCTGAGGTGTGCGATGAAGTCCTGCTACAATATAATTCGCGGATTAAACAGCTTTATTGCTGCGAATTGTGCAATTAAACATAAAGTTCAACAGTACTGCTTTTGCTGGGTAACGATCCCCTCAAAACAGCTTGCAGATACTGGGGATTGAACGCAGGATCTCATACATGCAAAGCATGCACTCCATTACTGAGCAACATCCCCATCCATTGCATTAGCAGGCCATCATTGATTCTTTGTCTTCATCATATTCTCAGTCCTCAACATTATCAGCGCTCTTTTCCCAATCCTGAGACCTATCCAAATTGTCGATGCGTCTTGCATTAAACAAGGACAATGAAATGTGTCCATTTCTTTTCTATAGCTTCCCATAGATGTGCTTGGTTTCAGAACGCGGGGTAATTTCATAAAATGGAGCAAAGTTTCCCTCACTCCGATCCCAGCTCTCACTATGATAACGCAAGAGAGCATTCCTCTGGAGTTCCGAATGATCCTTGTAATTATATCTCAAGTTTGAATTCGAAAGCAGTGAAGTTGTTCACAATCTTTATAAAAGACTGTTTAAGCCCCAGTTCACATATTATGTTCAATTCTGGGAACTTTCGAATGGAGTCAAGGCCTAAGAGGAGATTCAGAGGAGTTTTGCCAGAATGGTATCAGGGACGAAATGCATCAGTTATATGGAGAGACTGGAGAAACACTGGGTTTTCACCACGGGGAAGCGGAGGTTAACGGGGAAATTTAATGGAAGTGCCTCAGATCATGCAATCTTTAGATGTAATCAGTGAGTAGAAACTACTCCAATGGCAGAAGTGTCAGAACCAGAGGACACAGATTACAGGTAATTGTCAAAAAGAACCTGGAGTGACAGCAGAGAATATTTATCCAGTGAATTATTGAGATATGGAACACACTCAGTGAAAGAGCGGTGGAAGCAAATTCAGTAATAACTTTCAAAGGGTAACTGGATAAATATGTGAAGTGGAAAATGTGCAGGGCTATGGGGAATGAGCAGGGAGGGAATGGGATGAATTGAATATCTAAGAGCCAGAACAGGAACAATGGACCGAATAGACTCCAATCTGTGCTGCATCATTCTCTGTTAGTTTTCGGGAGGGAATTTCAGGCTTTGAAACCGGCCACAGTGAATGTGTTACATATCAAAATCAATATGACATGTGACTTGCAGATGATAATATTCACAACATGTCAATATCTTTGTCTTTCTCGATGATAGAATTTCTAGGGAGACATAGGAACATAGGAGCAGGAATAGGCCATTTAGCCCATCGAACCTGCTCCACAATTCAATGTCATCATGGCTGATCATCCACTGCAATGCATTGATCCCAGATAATCCCCATATACCTGTAACTCATTGGTATTTAGTTCAGTTTAGTTTTCTTTAGAGATACAGCACTGAAACAGGCCCTTCGGCCCACTGAGTCTGTGCCGACCATCAACCACCCATTTATACTAATCCTACACTAATTCCATATTCCTACCTCATCCCCACTTGTCCCTATATTTCCCTACCACCAACCAGCACTGGGGACAATTGCTAATGGCAAATTTACCTATCAACCTGCAAGTCTTTTGCATGTGGGAGGAAACCGGAGCACCCGGAGGAAACCCATACAGACACAGGGAGAACTTGCAAACTCCACACAGGCATCTGTCAATCTCTGCTTTAAACATACTCAGTGAACGAACTTCCACAGCCCACTGGGATAGAAAATTCCAAATATTCACAACGCTCTGAGTAAAGCAATTTCTCTTCATCTCTGTGCTAAGTGGCTTCCCTTTTATTTTGAAATTGTGTCCCCTGGTTCTAGACACCCCCCAACCAGGGGAACCAATTTACCTGCATCTACCCTGTGTATCCCTTTAAGTATTTTGTAGCTTTCAATGTATCACCTCACATTCCTCGAAATTCGAGATACTGCAGTCCCAGTTTCACCAATCTCTGTTCATCGGAAAGTCCCGCCATCCCGGGAAACATTCTAGTGCACCTTCGTTGCACTCGCTCTATGGCAAAACTCTCCTTTCTCAGGTAAAGGGGCCAATACTGCACACAGTACTCCAAGTGTGGTCTAACCAAAGTTCTATACATTTGAAGCAAGACTTCATTGCTCCTGTACTCAAATCCCCTTGCGACAGGAGTTGACATACCATTAGCCTTCCTAATTGTTTGCTGCACCTGTATGTTCGCTTTCAGTGACTTATTGACAAGGTCACCCAGGTCCCTCTGTACATGGGAGGAATAGATCCCAATCTGTGCTGCATCATTCGCTGATACCCTGTTTTTTTTTGGAGGGAATTCCAGGAGTTGAACCTGGCAACGATGTAGGAATGTGGATTCATATGCAAATCCTTATGACATGTGTCCCAGCAGACTGCAACCTGAATCCGAAATTAGATTAGGAAAGTAAGAGGAAGAGCGACAGAGCATACAACATGAAAGAAGAGCCGATTCCGTGCGTAACATTTGCACCCGAGCACATTCCTGTTTGTGAGCAGTGTTGGCACTCGGCTGATAATGGCTGAGGTTTGCTGCCTGGGGAGTGTGGGATGAAGTCCTGAAACGTTGTCATTGACTGATTTAACAGCTGTATTGGTGCAGGATGTGGACTTTAATATAAAATCTGACCATCCTCTTTGCCCTTTTCGATCTAAAATGCTGTCAGAATTATTTGGGGATACTGGGGCTTGAACCAGTACCTCACATATGCAAAGTCCAACTAACCACTGGTGGTACAAAAAAGTTATTTTTCTCCGCATGTCACTGTTGTATCTTTTTGACAATCACCTTAAATCGGTGTCCTCTAGTTCTGGATCTTTCCACCAATGGGAACATTTCACCCTATCTGCTCTGTCCAGAACCTCATGACTTTGAACACTTCTATCAAATCTCATCTCAACCTTCTCTTCTATGAGAACAACAACCCCATCCTCTCCAATCTATCCACGTAATATAAGTTCCCCAACACTGGAACCAGTCTTGTAAATCTTCTCTGCACCCTCTCTAATGCCTTAAGATCCTTCTGAAAGTGTGATGCCCAGAAATGGACACAACACTCCAGTTGAGGCTGAGACAGTGTTTTATAAAGGTTTATCATAACTGCCTTGCTTTTGTACTCTTTGCCTGTATTTATAAAGCCCCCAAACCCATGAATCAGTTTCCCTTGTTAGCCACTTTCTCACGCAGCCCTGCCACCTTCACCAATTTGTGCACATATAACCCCAGGTCTCTCTGCTCCAGAACCCACTTTCGGATTTTGTGTCATATTTTATCTTGCCTCTCCTCGTTTTTAAGAAAAAAATGAATCACTTCACACTTCTCTGCAGTAAATTCCATCTGCCCTTTGTCTGTCAATTCCACCAGCCTACCTGTGTGTTCTTGAAGGTTATCACTATCCTCCTCACATCTCTCAATGCTTCCAAGAATTGTGCAATGTGCAAATTTCCTCAGTGTACCTTGTCCACCCAAGTCCAGGTCATTAATATAGATCGAGGAAGATAGGGTTCCTTAACTGAACCCTGGGGAACTCCACGATATACCATTCTCCAGTCCAAAATAACAAGTGTTCACCACTACTCTCAGTTCCCTGTCATGCAACCAACTTTGTATCCACACAGCTACTGCCCATTTAATTCCATGGGCTCTAACTTGGCAGGCAATCCTGTTATGTGGCACTTTATCAAACGCTTTTTGGGTGCCCATGAACACAACGACAACTACATTATCCTTATCAATCTCTTGTGTTGCCTCATGAAATAAATCCATCAAGCAGTATCAATGTGATGATTCCTCCACCCAAGCTGTCAACAACTTCCTTCCCACACACAGTAGGTAGATTATCACTCTCAGCACACAGAGACACTCACAGACGATCAGGTCCACGGTCACAGAGAGCAGGGTTCGGCAGGCTCTTACTGCTGTTACCATTGCGAGAGGAATTACAAAAGTATGGAGGTTATACTTCAGTTACACAGGGAATCGGTGAAATCGCATCCGGAGGACTGTGTGCAGTATTGGTCTCCTTATTTAAGGAAGCTGTTCAGAGAAGTTTTACAAGACTAATACATGGAATGGGCGGGTTGTCTGAGGAGGAAAGGTTGGACAAGCTAGGCGTATATCCGGTGGCGTTTAGAAATATAAGAGCTGACTTGGTTGAAGCACATAAGATTCTGGGAGCCTTGACAGGGTGGTTGTGAAAAGGATGTTTCCTCTTGTGGGAGAATCTGGAACTAGGGGTTACCATCTAAAAATAAGCATCGCCCATTGAAGGCAGAGATGAGGAGATTTTTTTCTCTCAGAAGCCCGAGAGGCCGCGTGTCCTACACCAGCTCCGAGTTCGTCTGTTCCCAAGATCCCCAAGTGCCACAGGACATATTTTCCATCCAACAGTCAAACAGAGCAGAAGTGCAGAAGTTGTTGCCAGTTTGGGGGGGGGGGGGTTTGGTGGGGGCGCTGTTGGTGGCTGAGTAGTAGGTGGTGGTGGTCATGGTGGTGGAAGAGCCATGGCGTTGTGGTCATATCATTAATCTAGTAGTCAAACCATCCAAGCTCGTGTTGTTGAAACATAGGTAGAAATCCCACACAGCAGCTCGTGGAACTAATGCTCTATTAATCAAAAAATTCAATTAAATCACACAAAATCTAGCATTGAAAGAGAATTTGACTAAGGTTGCCATGTGCTCGTTGTCGTTAGCTGGTCTCACCTACATGTGACTCCAGATCCACAGCAATGTGGTTGGCTCTGAAATGCATTACTCAGTTGCAGGTTAGTTTGCGATGGACCACAAATGCCAACTACCAGAAAATACCTGCTGACAGTTAAATATATAAATCTCAGCCCAAAATCACACGAACTATCACATTGAAAGGTATTGTGTCACCCTCACAATAGACTTACAGATACATTAAATATCAGATAGAATTGACGCATTATACATGGATGAATGGAGCCAAATCCATCCCAATCATATGTTGCACACATGTCAGTCTAAACGTCTCACTTCGAGTCCGACAGAAAGATGAAAATTTCAATTCCATTAGTCCAAACTGAAGCCAACACTCAAGTACATTATTGTGGATTGAAGAGAGAGAACGATTCCCACACTCATATTCAGTGCTACTGACTGACAGATGCAAAGTGAAGCCATTACTTAAATATCGTTGCGAAACGGACAGACACAGAATGTGTCCCATATTCATATACAGGACCATAGTCTGTAAGATACAGAATACATCACTCACTGAAGAACAAATCAATCAAGTCTTGATAAAAATGGTTGCCTGAATAGTTTGTCTATTTGAACATGTGTCCCGTTATATTTTATTCCAAATTGTTTACATCAGTTCAAATAAACAAAACATAAATGTACAATGATCTGAGCACAACGCTGGACGTTTCACAGAAACCATTCCAAGGGGGAAGGGACGAAATACAGGCAGGAGTAAGCGAAAAATCAAAGCTAAAATATTGGAAAGACACATCAGCTCCCGGAGTTTCTGTGTGGGAGGGAAACTCGGATTAAGTGTTCAGATCTGTGACCCTTCTCTAGACCAGAAACGTTAATCCCACCTTCCTCTCTTCAGATGTTGCCTGGCCTGTTGAGTCTTTCAAGAATCTTCTGTTATTATTTCAAATTTCCAGTGTGTGCAGAATTGATCTTTCTGAATGTGAAACCATCCCTGAGAGGGAATGGAGATATAAATAAGAAACGGAAAGCAGCAGAGGGGAAACATCTAGGTAATTAATTTATTTTACTGAAGCCGTGCAATTTTACCGCGTTTGCAATGCACAGTTCAGGACAGATAATAAATAACAATAGAAAAGCTGACTATGGAGTGAAAAGTTGAAAGAGAAAGCATTACGGAACTTTATTTGATTCATGTGAAACACTTTCCCATTTTGGACACATAATCCCTGCAGGCAGGATCAAGTTCCATTCAAATCTTGGGTTTCTGATGTAGAAGGCATTAAAAGTTGGGGATTTGCGATGGCCAAGCATCGATCTCGGGTCCACTGCTTGGAAGGCGGCTGTGCACACCACCATTGCATTATCGCTTACATCAGACACTGCCTAGAGTCTTTTAAACAATATCTACCTTTAAAGTGTTATAATATTTGCACATGGTGTTGCATTGATAGACATAAAGATACAAGTTAGTCTCTTTCTGTCCCTCCAGCCCCTCTGTTTTGCTCTCTCCTCCCCACTGACTGATAGATGAACACTAACTGCTGTCTGAAACACACCATGTTCAATACCCACAGATAGAACAGAAATAAATGGAGAGATGCTGCTTCCATGTCACCGCAGCTCAGCCCCCTGACAGGCAGACACATAAACCTCACTCCAAACTCACCATCAAATTGTCACTGTGTCAATCCCACAATAGTGCAGCCTGAGCTTCAAGTTAGATACCATATGGGGCTGACAGATGGCGCCTGTTTGAATCCCAATAATGTACCCAGAGGTTCTCATTAAATATCACTCCAACATTCAGACACATTATGGGTTTAGAATTGGCTGTACTAATTCACATAGTATGTCCTGACATATAAATTCAAAACAAGTCAAAATCTATGTCTGTGATCAGATTGAGATTGAGATCACGAAATACAGTATACAAACTCAGATACCAGTTTAAAACATACCCATATTATTCAACTAAAGTATCAATTCCCTTAGTACAGCCTGGATATAAACTGCAAACCAGTTCTGAAACATCAAGCAGTATCTATGTGACAGATATTGTATTAAACCAATGAGAGCAGGCTGGGCTCGACATAAAACATAAGATCTCAGTCACATTCAGATTGACTGACAACGTATCAACTAAAAACATAGATCCTTACAAAAATTCCACGCACAGATATAGGCCATTCGGCCCATTGTATCCACGCCGGCTGCACAAGTGCTATCCAGTCTCATCGTACCTTCTTCTTTTGGTCCATAGCTCTGTATGCTATAATAGTACAAGTGCATGTCTAAGATTGTTTTACGTTTGATAAAGATTTCTGCCTCTGCCACCCTTTCAGCAACTGAGTTCCAAGCCACTCACCGCCCTCTGGGTGAGAACAAATGCTCTTGAACTCTTCTCGAATATTTCTGCCAATTACTTTAAATCTTTGCCCCATTGATAGTGACCTGTCGGCTAAGTGAAATAAATCCTTCCTGTCCACTTTATCTCGGCCCCGCGTAATTTTGAACATCTCTAATAATCCCACCCCCTCCCCCCTCCCCCTCACTCTCCATCCTATGTTACAAAGAAAACTGCTCTAGCATACCCAGCATACGATTGGATAGGCTGGGGTTGTTCTCCATGGAACAGAGAAGGCTGAGGGGAGATTTGAACTGTACAAAATTGTGAGGTGCCTGGATAGAGTGAATGTAAAGGATGTATTTACCTTATCAGAGAGGTCAGTGATTAGGGGACGTTGATTGAAAGAGATTGGTAAAAGGATGAGAGAGGAGATGAGTGTTTGTTTTCTCTCAGAGCGTGGTGGCAGTCTGTAACTCGCTGTCTGACAGGGTATTAAAGGTACAAACCCTCAATCCATTTAAAAGGTGTCTGGATCTGCACTTCACATGGTCTAACCTGCAGGGCGATGGACCAAATGCTGTAAAGTGGGATTAGACTGGGTGGCTCGTATTTTGTCCAGCGCAGACAAAATGGGCCAAGTGGTCTCTTTTTGTGCCATACCCTTTCTATGATTCTATGTTTCTATTTTTTAACAGCTAAAATTCTCCAATCCTGGCAATATCCTCTCAAATCTCCTTTGCACATCCCCAAGCAGGCTCATATCCTTCCTGTAATGCAGTGACCAGAAATACTCTAGCTGCTCTCCAGCTAGTGTTTTATATTGCTTTAGCATCATGTCCCGACTCTTGAACTCTCTGGCAGTTGGTGAACTTATAAATACAAGCTGAGTTATAATTCAGTCAGTCTCTGGTACAATATATGTACGTTGAATTAACTTTCTGTCTGTTAATCCCTGGCACGCTATGTGGTTAGCGGATTAATGCTGTAACTAACAGTCTCTGATACCGCGTGTGAGTGTGGGACATATTCTGTGTATGTTAGCCTCTGGGACTGCATAGACCGAAGCGTTCATTCTGTATCAATCAGTCTCTGGGACTGGGTTTGAGTGTGAGGTTAATTCTTTTTCTGTTTTTTTCCGGTGGAGGTGTGTGAGTGTGTGATTAATTCTGTATCTGGCAGACTGTGGTATTATACATGAATGTGGGACTCATTTTATGCCTATCAGACTCCAGTTCTATATGTGAGTGATGGTTTCACTTTGTACTTATCACTTTTTAGTACCATATGCGAATGTGGGAGTCACCTAGTTACCTTCAGTCTCCAGTTCTATATGTGAGTGATGGCTTCACTTTGTATATATCACTGTCTGGTACTGTCTGTGAATTTGGAACTCATCTGGTGTCTTTCAGTCTCCAGTTCTATATGTGAGTGATGGCTTCTCTTTGGAGATATCGGTCTGTGTTTCTAAAAATTATTTCATGGGATGTGGGCATCACTGGCAAAGGCAGCATTTATTGTCCATCCTTAATTGCCTTTGAGAACTGAGTGGCTTGCGAGTCCATGTCGCAGGACATTTAAGATTTAAGCATATTGATATGGCTGTGGCTGTGGGACATTGAACATAGAATATAGAACAGTACAGCACAGTACAGGCCCTTTGGCCCACGATGTTGTTCCGAACCTTTAGCCTACTCTAAGATCAAACTACCTACCCTTCATTCTACAATCATCCATGGACCTATCCAAGAGTCGCTTAAATTCCCCTAATGTATCTGCTTCTAATACCACCGCTGGCAGAGCATTCCACGCACCCACCACTCTCTGTGTAAAGAACCTACCACTGACATCTCCCCGAAACCTTTCTCCAATCACCTTAAAATTATGCCCCCTGGTGATAGCCCTATCCACCCTGGGAAAAAAGTCTCTGGCGATACACTCTGTCTATGCCTCTCATCATCCTGTACCCCTCTATCAAGTCACCTCTCATCCTTCTTCGCTCCAATGAGAAAAGCCCTAGCTCCCTCAATCTTTCTTTGTAGGACATGCCCTCCAGTCCAGGCAGCATCCTGGTAAATCTCCTCTGCATCCTCTCTAAAGCTTCCACATCCTTCCTATAATGAGGTGACCAGTACTGAACACAATATTCCACGTGTGGTCGAACCAGGGCCTTATAGAGCTGCAGCATAACCTCGCTGCTCTTTAACTCAATTCCCCTGTTAATGAAAGCCAACACACCATACGCCTTCTTAACAACCCTATCAACTTGGGTGGCAACTTTGAACGATCTATGGACATGGACACCAAGATCCCTCTGTTCCTCCACACTACCAAGAATCTTGTCTTTAAGCCTGTATTCTGCATTCAAATTCGACCTTCCAAAATGAATCAGTTCACACTTTTCCATGTTGAACCCCATCTGCCACTTCTCAGTCCAGCTCTGCATCCTGTCAATGTCCCTTTGCAACCTACAACAGCCTTCCACACTATCCACAACTCCAGCAACCTTCGTGTCATCGGCAAACTTGCTAACCCAGCCTTCCGCTTCCTCATCCAAGTCATTTATGAAAATGACAAAGAGCAGAGGTCCCAGAACAGATCCTTGTGGAACACCACCGGTCACAGAGCTCCATGCTGAATACTTTCCATCTACTACCACCCTCTGACTTCTTTGGCCAGCCAATTTTGTATCCAGACAGCCAACTTTCCCTGAATCCCATGCCTCCTTACTTTCTGAATGAGCCTACCATGGGGAACCTTATTAAACGCCTTGATAAAATCCATATGCACCACATCCACTGCTCTTCCTTCCTCAATGTGTTTTGTCACATCTTCAAAGAATTAAATAAGGTTTGTGAGGCATGACCTGCTCCTTACAAAGCCATGCTGACTGTCTCTAATCAAATCATGCTTTTCCAAATAATCATAAATCCTGGCTCTCAGAATCCTCTCCAATAATTTGCCCACTACTGACGTAAGACTGACTGGTCTATAATTCCCAGGGTTATCCCTATTCCCTTTCTTGAACAAGGGAACAACATTTGCTACCCGCCAATCATCTGGTACTACTCCAGTGGACAGTGAAGATGCAAAGATCATTGTCAAAGGCGCAGCAATCTCTTCCCTCGCTTCCCGTAATATCCTTGGGTAGATCCCGTCTGGCCCTGGGGACTTATCTGTCCTCATATCATTCACATTTCCAGCACATCCTCCCTCTTAACCTCAACCTGTTCGCGCATATCAGCCTGTTCCACGCTGTCCTCACAAACGACCAGGTTCCTCTCACTACTGAATACCGAAGCAAAACATTCATTTAGGAACTCCCCTACCTCCTCCGACTCCAGGCACAAGTTTCCTCGACTATCCCTGATCGGCCCTACCCTCATCCTCTTGTTCCTCACATAAGTGTAGAACGCCTTGGGATTTTCCTTAATCCAACCCGCCAAGACTTTTTCATGTCCCCTTCCAGCTCTCCTAAGTCCATTCTTCAGTTCCTTCCAGGCTACCTTCTAACCCTCTAGAGCCCTTTCTGATCCTTGCTTCCTCAACCTTAAGTAAGCTTCCTTCTTCCTCTTGACTAGCTGTTCCACATCTCTTGTTATCCAAGGTTCCTTCACCCTACCATCCCTTCCCTGCCTCATCGGGACAAACCTATCCAGCAGTCGCAGCAAGTGCTCCCGAAACAATCTCCACAGTTCTGTCGTGCATTTCCTGAGAACATCTTTTCCCAATTTATGCTCCCCAGTTCCTGCCTAATAGCATTGTAATTCCCCCTCCCCCAATTAAATATTTTCCCATACCGTCTGCTCCTGTCCCTCTCCATGACTATAGTAAAGGTCAGGGAGTTGTGATCACTATCACCGAAATGCTCTCCCACCGATAGATCTGCCACCTGGCCTGGTTCGTTGCCAAGCATCAAGTACAACATAGTCTCCCCTCTAGTCGGCCTATTTACATATTGAGTCAGGAAACCTTCCAGTTCACAACTGACAATACTGCTCCATCCAAACTATTTGCAGTAAGGAGGTTCCAATCAATATTAGGGACAACAACTGCACCTTTCCAAAATCTGCCTCCCACTCTGTTCCTCCATGTCTCTGTTGCTATTGGAGGGTCTTTAGAAAACGCCCAACTAAGTTACTGCTCCTTTTCTGTTTCTGACTTCCATCCATAATGACTCAGTAGACAAACCCTCCTCGACGACCTCCCTTTCTGCAGCTGTGATACTATCCCTTATTAGCAATGCCACTCCCCCACCTCTTTTTCCTCCCTTCCCATTCCTTTTGAAACATCTAAACCCCGGAACATCCAACATCCATTCCTGCCCCTGTGATATCCAAGTCTCCGTTATGGCCACAACATCGTAGCTCCAAGTATTGATTCATGCTCTATGTTAATCACCCTTATTCCTGACACTTCTTGCGTTAAAATAGACACACCTCAACCCATCATACTGGCTGCAACTGTGCCCTGTCACCTGTCTAACCTTTCTCACAGACTCTCTGCACTCTGTATCTGCCTGTTCAACAGCTTCCCCATCCACTGATCCGTAGCGCCGGTTCCCATCCCCCTGCCAAACTAGTTTAAACCCTGCCGAAGAGCTCTGGCAAAGCTCCCGCCCAGGACATTGGTGCCCCTCCAGTTCAGATGCAACCCGTCCTTCTTGTACAGGTCCAACCTTCCCCAGAAGGTATCCCAATGATCTACATATCTGAATCCCTCCCTCCTGCACCAGTTCTGTAGCCACGTGTTCAGCTGCACTCGCTCCCTGTTTCCAGCCTCACTAGCACGTGGCACCGATAACAATCCTGAGAATACTACTCTGCTCTTCCTGCCTTTCAGGTCCTCATACCTTTTCCTAGCTATGTTATTGGTACCGATATGTACCACGACCTCTGGCTGCTTCCCCTCCCCCTTAAGAATCCTGTAGACTCGATCCGAGACTTCCCGGACCCTGGCACCCGGGAGGCAACATACCATCCGGAAGTCTCGTTCGCGACCACAGAATCTCCTGTCTGTTCCTCTAACCACTGAATCTCCTTTCAATATCGCTTTCCTATTCTCCCCCCTTCCCTTCTGAGCCACTGGGCCAGGCTCAGTGCCATAGACCTGGCCACTGTGGCTTTCCCCTGGTAGGTCGACCCCCTCAACCGTATCCAAAACGGAAAACGTATTATTGAGGGGGACGGCCGCAGGGTATCCCTGCACTGTGTGCCTATTCCCTTTCCCTCCCCTGATGGTCACCCAGCTACCTTTATCCTGTAACTTAGGTGTCACTACCTCCCTACAACTGCTCTCTATCACCCCCTCAGCATCCTGAATGATCCGAAGTTCATCCACCTCCAGCTCCAGTTCCCTTATGTGGTCTGCGAGGAGCTGGAGTTGGGTACACCTCTCACAGGCGAAGTTAGCAGGGATACCAGTGGTGACCCTCACTTCCCACATTCTGCCAGAGGAGAATGCAACTGACCTAGCTTCCATCCCCTCTGCACTAAATTGACAACAGAGATTTTAAATAAAAGGCAAAACCTTACCTTACCAAACCCTCCACACAAGAGGCTTTTTTTGGTTAGAGGAGGAGAATGGGTGGGAGACACTACACGAGTGAGCGGGGGTACATGATGGAGGAGTTGGGGGGATTGGAATCCAGGAAATGAATGAATTTTACTGAATCCATGCAATTTTATCGCGATTCAAATGTACAGTTCGGGCCAGATAAAAAGGACTGATAAAAATGAATAAATTCCGGGGATAAACTTAAAGTGATATGAAAGCGAACGCATTGTTATGAGTAAGTTTATTTCATTTGTGTCAAACACTTTGCGATTCAGAGGAGACAATCGATCTCGGTAGGATCGGATTTCATTGAAATCCTGCAGTTTCTGATGTCAATGCGATAAAAAGCACCGCACTGCGATGACTGGGACTCGAACACGGGTCAACTGCCTGGAAATCAGCTGTGCTCACTCTGCCCCTCCAGCCCCTCTGCTTTTCTCTCTCATTTCACGCTGACTGACAAATCAACACTAACTACTGTCTTCACCAGCCATGTTCAATACCCAGAGTAGGTGAATGATACAATAATCCCATTCCCACATACTGTGGAATTTCTGACAGGAACAAAAACAAGAAATGCTGGAAATACTCAGCAGGTCAGGCAGCATCTCTGGGGAGAGAAGCAGATTTAACGTTTCTGGTCGTGACCCTTCATTTGAACAAACCTGAAACGTTAACTCTGCTTCTCTCTCCAACAGACTTGCTCGGTATTTCCATCATTTCATGTTTTTATTTCAGATTGCCTGCATCTGCAGTTTTTTGCTTTTATTTTGGAGTTTCAGACACTTTTGGGCTGATAAGAGAAGATTAAGAAGAGATTTGATCGAGGTGTGCAAACTCAAGCGGGGTCTAGACAGAGTAAATAGGGAGAAACTGCTCCCATTGGCAGAAGGTTCAAAAAGAAGATGGCACCGATTTCAGGTCAATGGCAAAACAAAAACAACGGCGACATGGATGTCTAAATAGACCAATCAGAGCGAGATACCTGAAGTAAGACCCTGCCAGAACTTTCAAACTACCAATCACAATCAGCCCCTTCATCAATCCTGCATCAGCACAGGGCTGTGGGAGCTCCCTAATAATCCCAGTGTGGAAGGGTTTGGGGAGACTTCCAGGTCTGAAAGTGATTTGAGGACTGTCTGTTCCGGTCCATTTCTACTCCAATCATTTTAATACAATTCTGCGAGCAGAGCCTACTAACCTAATAACTGACCAACTTGTGTGCATGTGTCTCTTTTACCATAGACTAATGTCAAGCCCACAATCCACTTTGACTTTAAAGTAGCTGTTTTTAACCATAATGGCGAGAGTTATCCCTTCTGGCAGGATTGCAGAATTGTTACCGAGTAGAAGGAGGCTATTTGCCCCATCGTGTCTACAATGGCTCCCTGAATGAACAATTCACTTAATGCCAATCCCCCGCTTTCTCCCCGTAACCCTGCACATTCTTATTGTTCACATAAGAGTCTAGTTGCCTTTAAAGTGCCTCGATTGAACCTGCCTCCACCACACTCTCAGGCAGAGTATTCCAGATCCTAACCACTGCCTGTGTGAAGACGTTTTTCCTCATGTCGTTTTTACTTCTTTTACCAATTACTTTGAATCAGTGCCCTCTCGTTCTCGAACCTTTCAGGTGTGGGACGTTGCTTCCAATCCACTCTATTCAGACCGCTCATGATTTTGAATACCTCTATCAAATCACCTCTCAGCCTTCTCTTCTCCAAGGAAAACAGTCCCAACTTCTGCAACGTATCTTCATAACTGAAATTCTTCATCCCTGGAACCTGAAATCGTGAATCTTTTCTGCACTTTCTCCAATGCCTTTACATCTCCTTGGAAGGTATCTTTCTCCCCCCTCAGCTACTCGCTCCAGAATTCGCTGTTTCCCCACTCCGCTGGCCGATTGTTCCCCACTCCTCACTTCGTGCCACCTCGCTCTCGGCTCCCCCTCCCCACCCCAGATCTTGACTGTACCCTTCCCTCCTCTCGGCCACTCGCTCCTCCGTCGCCCCAACCGCCCTCGCGGCATGCCTTGCTTTTTCGGGCAGCATGCAGAGAACAATTAGAAGTGGGAGCGAGTGGCTGAGAGGAGGGAAGCGCGGGGAATCGCCTAGAGCTGGGGAATTGGCGGGATTGGGGGGAGGAAGGGTAGCGGGAAGCGAGTTTGCCAGAGAGCGGGGTGGCGAGGAGCGGGGAACAATCAACCAGGGGAGTAGGGGAGAGCAACAAGGTGTGGAGAGAGCCCTTTAATTGGAGTGACATCAGTACTCGTCAGTCAAATAAAAAGGGGATAAAAATTGCCAGCACATTTTAAACTCCACCCGAATTTCTTCTCCATCGATCGGGGTGACAATTCACTGTGAGCCTAAAATATCAGAACATGGAAATTCAATCATAAAATTCCTTTTGTACTTAATAGGATTCCTGTAATATGAAATGGCTCTGAGGATAACAGCTAGCATCCTGTACTACATACTAGTATATTACTGGACCTCCATCCAACTTCATGTAAGGTGAGTTTGCTGGAAGTAACTAGCCGGAAGCATTTCCTGTGATAAATTGAGCAGTGCCAACTTTCTTCCTGGCAGTTGTGTGACTCTCGCAGGCATATAATTGTCAGTGTGAAAGGCTGCATTTCCACATGTGCAAGTATAGCGCCACGTAACGGTTGCCTTGTTAGCAAATGCAGCCTTTACTCACAGCATCTTACCGCAGTGTAACACCTCAGGGTGCAATTCTTACAGTGCAGACTAACGGACAATTTGAGGGCTCTGCCCTGCTCTCGCTTTTCACAAGACGATACTCACTTCTGATTGGAACAGTCGTTTAACTTCCCTTTGTGACTTTGACAAAGACTAAATTAAAAATTGATAACGAGCAGGAAATGGATTTGCTCGCTGTCTGTAAAATTGATAAGTCACCAGGACAAGATGAGATGCATCGACGGGTACTGAGGGAAGTGATGGTGGAAATTGCAGAGTTACTCTTTATAATTTTCCAGTCTTCCTGAGACTGGTGGTGTCAGATGACTGGAGAATTGTAAATCTTACACCCTAGTTCAAAAAAGAGTGCAACGCTAACTACACCCACAGGAAGACAAGTTAACTTTGGTGGTCGGAAAGTTTTTAGGAACATAATTTGTGATATATTTAATACTTATTTAGACAATGGTGGATTAATTAAGGAAAGCCAGCAGGGATTTGTGAAGGACAAATCCTATTTAACCAACTTGTTTGAGTTTTTCTAAGGAGATGAGCAGAATGTGATGGATGTGGTGTACGTGGACTTCCAAAGGCATTTGATAAAGTGCCACATAACAGGCTTAAAACAAAGTAGAGTCTAAGGACTAAAAGGGAATTGGCAGCCCGGATATGAAATTAGCTGAGGAACAAGAAACAAAATGTAGTGATGAATAGTTGTTTTTCGGACTGGACGAAGTTATACAGTGGAGTTCGCCATGGGTCGGTGTTGAATTGAAGTTGATAAAATATTCTCATCATCCAAACAGACTCATTCTCCTGCTTGATCGGTGTAGCCCTGCTAAATGTTTGTTTCCTTCAAGTGTTTATCCAATTTCCTATTGAAATAATTGAATGTCTCTGCTTCCACCACACTTGTGGACAGACAGTTGCAGCAGGTAAAACAAAAAGTGCTTCCTCACATTCCCCTGCATCTCTTTCCCATAACCATCAATCTCTGTCTCGTTCTCGTACCATCAACAATGGGAACAGGTTATCCTTGTCTAACTTATGTACACCTGCATCAAATTTCCTCTCAATCCACATTGCTGTTAAGAGAACAACCCCATACTTAGATAACATAATCCAGAGCCATCTATCCAAGCTTTTCAATAGCAAAAGAATAGTTGTGTTGTAAGTAGTATAGATAGGAGCATAATACCAAGAGACTTTGATAGATCAACTGATTGACTCTGCCCAACGCACCAGATTTTCTGTTTCGCCTGAACACTGCTAAACGCCTTGTATAATTTAGAGTATTTTCATGGCTTACATTTATGCAAGAACTGAAATGTCAATGCTGGTTTGTAAAGCATAACGGTCATCTTTGCTGAACTATGTCAAAATGTCATGTTGAGAGATGTGTTAGTGTGGAAGATGCACGTAGCCATAGGAAAAAAAGGAAATCATGTCGCTGGACGGGGGTCCACAATGTCCGGGTGTCCACAATGTCCGGGTGATGGACCCTGACATATTTTACGTTTGTGAAAAATAAGGACAGCTAAAATAATAGGGCTAATGGCATGATTTGTACATCAATATATTGAAGTCTGCTTCAGCTAATGCTTGCTTCATTATGAAATGTATTTTCAAGGCTATACTTTGTTTAAACCTTTGTGTGAGAACAATGGGAGAGACACCAGCACTCCTTCCACTGAGAGAGATGAGATAAAGGTCGAATAGATTAGATTAGAGATACAGCACTGAAACAGGCCCTTCGGCCCACCGAGTCTGTGCCGACCATCAACCACCCATTTATACTAATCCTACATTCCTACCAAACATCCCCACCTGTCCCTATATTTCCCTACCACCTACCTATACTAGTGACAATTTATAACGGCCAATTTACCTACCAACCTGCAAGTCTTTTGGCAGGAAACCGGAGCACCCGGAGAAAACCCACGCAGACATAGGGAGAACTTGCAAACTCCACACAGGTAGTACCCAGAATCAAACCCGGGTCCCTGGAGCTGTGAGGCTGCAGTGCTAACCACTGTGCCGCCCTAATAGCAGAATTGAAAACAAAAAAATGTCTGGCACCATCAAGAATGTAACCTTCAGCATCCTTGCTAAAATCGAAAGAATCGGGAAGCATCTGCAATGTGTGTGGATGAAGCAATTAACTAACTAGTGTCAAGCAATGATGTCAACCCGGACCAATAGGGATACTGAGAACACTTCAAAACTAATATGGTAACATCCTGCACCACAAGAAGGATAACAGAAAGGGTTTTACAGGATATCGTCAGCACACTTAGAGAGGGGTCATGAGAACATTGTTGGCACTTAGAAGGACAGGATAGACTATAGACGAGAAAACAGAGCAAGGGAAGAAGAAGGAGAGAAGTCCGTGCCGTAGCAAGCACAGAAGCAGGGACTGGTGCTGTGTGTTGCTGCATATCTATTGCCATTGTTAAGTATTAACTTTGTGTATCTTAGTTAAACCTAACACACTCTCTGACTTGATCACAGAACTTGATTTTTTTCTTGTAGGTCTCTTGGTCAGGAATCTGAAGGTGAGACTAGTTGGGTATCCTGTGTCTCACCTTTGCTCAGGTAACATCGACCTGAAACTTGTAGTTGTTTACTATTTGCATACATTGCTATGTATTTTGTCCTCCTCAAACTTCGAAATTGTGGGCCCGAGAAAAGCAATGTTCTTCATACAGCTTTCTGTGACTGCCCCCGGAAAAGTTCTGCCCTGTAAGCAAAAAGGATCAGTTCACTACTACACTCTGCCTCCTATCCCTTAACCAACTACCATCTCAGGATACCAGTGTCAATGTTTAACAGGCACATCTATTTTCCATGTAAGTCTGTTATGCAGTACTTGGTCGAATGCCTTCGGAAGAGCAAATATTCAATAATTACTGTCCCATCTTCAGTAAATTCAACCCCAAAAATTCAGTCAGTTTTGTCGTAAATGATTTGCCCTTAGCAAATCCGTACTGGTTGTCCCTTATTAACTCACGGCTGATGTCAAAATTAATGGTCTTTGTTACCAGATTTTTCCTTCTCACATTTTCGAGCAGGAGTGTAACATGTACAACCCTTCAGTCGACTGGCACACCTTCCATATTCAAAGATTTTCCTCGGAGCTTCTGTGATCTCCCTCAGTAATCTGGAATGCTTCCTATATGGACTTATTAACTTAAAAAGATGTCAACCTATTCAGAGCTTCCTTTCTGTCTATTTTCATTCTATCTAATAACTCTGCACTCGTCTTATACCAGGATATTAACTTCACCCTTTTCTTTTGTGAACATACATATAACACAACATTTCATTAACTTTTCCATCAGATGAGCCATCTTTTCCATCTTTATCCATAAACAAACCACAATTTCTTGCACTATCATTTGAATTCTGGTTGCTTAAAATAATATTTGGTTTCCTTTGTTGCTACCAAATCATATTTTCTCATACAGTCTCTTATAAACTTGTTTCGCTTCCCACCTGCACTCTCCCTATTCTTCCTGGTTGGAATCATGGTGATTGAGTGGATATGGGATGTTTTGTGCAAATCACTGTCATAATTACTTAAATGATTAGCGCTGCAAACAACCTTTGAATTTTATTGATCAAAACCAAATTAATGGCAACGTGTGTGACGCTGAGACTGGAAGATGGTCAGAATAATGGGGAGGAAGGGTGAAGGAGCGGCTCCTAAATTGGCCAAACGGATTTCTTAGATGTGTAAAAGTGATTCCGAGTGTTTGAGGGATGAAGGATAAACGTCTGATAGCTTCTTTTTAATGTCATCCGAGTGAATCTGTCAGTGGCTGAAAATATATCTGAACGGCCTTGTCCTGCGAATCTGCAGACAGTCCAACAGGTAGAAGGGGTTAAGTGAGAAATATAGTATTTGTTCATAATCTGACATTGCTTTGAGGTTGGAAATAATAGAGAGGCTGTCGCTGACATAATACGTCAGTGAGAGAGCAATTTACATTTTTCAATCTTGAATAAGTCTTATATCAAACAGAGCAGGATATCTGCCAATGTGTTCCATTATATACACGTCACAGGCCACTTCCCCTCCCTATTCTATCTCCCTGATCTCAATCTCCTCCCTATCCATTTCATTATGATTGCTGATCGTTATGTTGGCCTATTTATTCTCTTCCATCTCAGGCATTCCCGCGCGCTCGGGGATGACTTTTTCCACTGCAGTTCTGAAATGGCTGATATGTCCAATGCATGATAGAGATGCACGCGATAAAGAAACATCTGTAATTATGGGTGAGTGTAATCTGCATATAGATTGGGCAAATCAAATTAGTCATGATACCGTAGAGGAGGAACTCTTGGAGTGCATATGGGATTGTTTTCTGGACCAATACGTTGAGGAACCAACTGGAGAACAGGCCATCCTAGACTGAGTATTATGTAATGAGAGAGGTGTAATTGCTTGTGGGGAACACAAAAACGGCCGGTAAAATTTTCTAATGGTATGTGAAGTGAAAAAGATTGGTGAAGACAAATGTAGGTCCCTTACAGCCAGAGCAGGAAAATTTAATGTGGGGAAGAACGAAATGGCTGACCAACTAAATGCATACTTTGGTTCTGTCTTCTCAAAGGAGAACATAAATATCATATCAGAAATGTTAGGGAACACAGGGCTTAGTGAGATAGAGGAACTGAAGGAAATCGGTATTAGTAGAGAAATAGTGTTGGGAAAATTGATGGGTTTCTGGGCCGATAAATCCCCAGGGACTGATGGCATGCATCCCAGAGTACTGAAGGAAGTGGCCCTAAAAATAATGGATGCATTGCTAGTTCTCTTCCAAGATTCTATAGATTCTGGAACATTTCTTACGAGTTGAAGGGTAGCTAACATAACCCCACTATTTAAAAAAGGGAGGTCGATGACAGCAGGGAATTATAGACCAGTCACCCTGACGTCGGTCGTGCGGAAAATTCTCGAGTCCATTATCAAAGATTTCATAGCAGAGCACTTAGAGAACAGTGGTAGAATCGGGCAGAGTCTGCATGGCTTTACGAAAGGAAGATCATGCTTGACAAATCTACGAGAGTTCTTCGAGGATGTAACTAATAGAGTTGATGAGGCTGAGCCAGTGGATGTGGTTTATTCAGACTTTCAGAAGGCTTTCGACGAAGTCCCACATAAGGGATTAGCATGTAAAATTAAAGCGCATGAGATAAGGGGTCGTGTATTGCGATGGATAGAAAATTGGTTGGCGGACAGGAATAAAAGAGCCGGGATAAATGGGTCTTTTTCTGAAGGGCAGACAGTGTCTAGTGCGGTACAGCCGGGATCGGTGTTAGGACCCCTGCTATTCACAATATATATTAGTGATTTAGATGAACGAACCAAACGTAATATCTCCCAATTTGCAGATGACACAAAACTGGGTGGGAGGGTAAGTTGTGAGGAGGATGCAAAGAGGTTTCAGGGTGATTTAGACAAGTTCAGTGAGTGGGATAATGCAGTAAAATAGAGATGCAGTATAATGTGGGTAAATGTGATATTATCCACTTTGGTAGCGAAAAAAGAAGGCAGATTATTATCTGAACGGCTATAAATTGAGACAGGGGAATATCCAGTGAAACCTGGGTGTTCTCCTACACCAGTCGCTGAAGGCAAGCATGCAGGTCCAACAGGCAGTAAAAAGGAAAGGCAAATGGTATGTTGGCCTTCATAGCGAGATAATTCAAGTACAGGAGCAGGGATATCTTGCTGCAATTAGACAGCACCTTGGTTAAGCCACATCTGGAATATTGCGTGAAGTTGTGATCTCCTTATCTGTGGAAGGAGGTTCTTGCTATAGAGGGACTGCAGCGAAGGTTTACCAGACTGATTCCTGGGATGTTGGGACTGTTGTATGAGGAGAGATTGATTTGGTGAGGATTATATTGGAGTTCAGAAGAGTGAAGGGTGACCTCATAGAAAATTATAAAATTCTAACAGAACTTGATAGGGTAGATGGAGGAAGGATGTTATGATGGTAGGAGAGTCCAGAACCAGGGATCATAGTCTAAGGATACTGGGTAAACCTTTCAGGACTGATATTGGGACACATTTCTTCACCCAGAGAATGTGAACCTGTGGAATTCGCTACCACAGGAAGCAGTTGAGGTAAAAAGTTTGCATGTTTTCAAGAAGAAATTAGATATAGCTCTTGGGTCTAAAGGGGTCAAAGGATATTGGGCGAAAGGGGAACAGGGTACTGAGTTGGATGGGCAGCCATGACCATAATGAATGACAGAGCAGGCTTGAAGGGCCGAATGGCCTACTCCTGCTCCTATTTTCTATGTTTCTATGATTTGCAGACTCAGCCACATCATGGCAAGTGGTGCAGGAGGTGTCAGGTAAATGACATCATTGGAGGTGTGGGTGCTCCCTTCGATGCCTCGACTTCGCCTTTGCATGCTCCCGACAAATATCCCTGAAATGTATAACGTCTTCCCAAATGAGGGATGATTTGAGGGCATCTCTGAAGTGTTTCCACTGTCCTCCTGGGGATCTCCTGTCACGACCAGGTTCTGAGTAGAACAGCTGCTTCGGGATTCTGGATTTGCAGGTTCTTTGAGAGGCACATATTCATGGTAAGTGAAAGACTAACACTGACTGTCTTAACACATGTCAGTTGTTGTCTGTGGGTGAGAGGCACGAGAACACTTTCCTTTACATAATATCATAGATACGGGGGGAAGGATGGAGTGGAAGGGGCTCTGTCTTTCTCCTGTGCTGCATTGCAGTGGGCTGGCTATTTAATCAGTCTCTAACTGTCCCTGTTGGGTGAGTAGGTAACCGAATCAAGACCAGTCCCCGTCCCTGTGTGACTGTCACTCCTTCTATTCTGTGTGTGCAGGATTAACCCTGAGTCCCTCTATCCACCTCTGTCTGCCATATCTGGAAAAATGCTGATCCTTTCACTTACTGATCTGCTCAAACCGACTGCAAGGCCCAAGAAGTGAACAGGATGTTTCATTAATTCCTTGAATTATACTATGATTGACAAGCAGGTTAAGATCGACTCAGGCAAAGTTTGGAAACATTCTTGTCCATAAATCTTTCAAAAGGGAGTGCGAGGATTTCCTGCCTCAGAGTGTTTAAGGGATTCAGGTGTAGACATCGGCAACTCACTCCAGAGATTCACAGCAAAGACTGTGTAGATGAGGAGATCGAACACCCGGAAGCTGAATCTCTGGGACGGGCTCTATTGTCACGGTGTTTGTGTGTCCGGTATAATCGCGGCAGGTCCGTGTCTCTCTTGTTTAGAATGAAACGATGAGGAGCTGCATTCTGTATTAGTCACATTGACCGAGGATTTCACTTCGGTTAGACAAACCTTTGCCGGCTGAAATTAATTTTGCCAGGTCCCAGCAAACACACCAGCTCCCTCCTTCCTCCCATGTTTCTGTCGGAGGGTCTCAATAATAACTAACACCCCGCAGGGAGAGAACGCAATTTGAGCATCTAAAGCGATTAGCTCCAGGCTTTAAAGGTTACTGATTCCCTCCATCCCTCCCCTCCCTCACTGCACCCTAACCCCATGTTCATTTTCATTGTTGGGACATTGATGAGGGTGAAATGAGGAAAGTTCCCATTGATTTTAGTTGAAGAGATCTGCGCACGCGCGGTAGAGCCCCACCCACTGGGACGGCATCATCAGGGGAAGAAATCATGCCCTCCCCTTCCCCCGACACAGCCTCTGAGCGGCATTCACTGGTCTTGCTGCGCAATTGTCTAAAACTTTAAATCCAATGGGAGAAACGAGGTACAGTACTGTGTACTTGATACGGAATTCAATTCAGGATATTTATCATGAACTGCACGAAAAACTGGAACAGTGTGGGGAAAGCTACTGGCTGGAAAACATCGCCCCCGATGTCTTGCAGTTTTTGGTTGATTTCCTCCTACCATTTTATGAAGCTCACCGAGAACTCGAGGGAGACCAGTATCCGACATTGAACTTGATAATTCCATGGTTTAAGAAACTTAAGTGACTCTGTATGCGACTTTCTTCAGATACTCTAATGCAAGCTATTGTCAGGAAAAGGCACAGAGAGTGGCTTCCAAAGAAAGTTGAAATAAATGCTGAGCACAGGATAGCAACATTTCTCTGGCCTAAATTTAATCAGTTGTGAATGTTGTACAGCCATGATCGGGAAGAAGTTTATTCTGAAGTGCGCAGACTTATCAACAACGTTAAAACAGAAGACTCTGTGACTGAAATAAAAGTGGTTGCCAATGAACCTAAAGCTGCCAAAAAGAAGCAGTGACCGAACTTGCTGAATGGGAGAATGTTCATGAAGAAATAGACACAAATAATGAAATGCAGCACCTGCTGTGTCAGCAATGGAAAACGAGCGTGATCTGATGGGCTGGAGGAAGGAACACAGTGTTTCATGCCCTAAATTGGCCAGTCTGAAGACACGCATACTTTACATATATTTTATTTTATTTAGAGGTACAGCACCGAAACAGGCCCTTCGGCCCACCGAGTCTGTGCCGACCAGCAACCACCCATTTTTACTAACCCCACAGTAATCCCGTATTCCCTACCACCTACCTACACTACGAGCAATTTACAACGGCCAATTTACCTATCACCGCCAAGTCTTTGGCTGTGGGCCTAAACCGGAGCACCCGGCGAAAACCCAAACAGTGAAAGGGAGAATTTGCAAACTACGTACAAACAGTACCCAGAATCAAACCCGGGTCGCTGGAGCAAAAAGGCTCTAGTGCTAACCACTGCGCCACTGTGCAGCATGCTAACGAGCTGCAGCAGCAGAGAGAGAAACTTTGGCGTATCAGGAAGGAATATCAAACAGCGGAGCACTGTCCTTAAGCCTTCCACTGTTGACTCTATTCTTTTTTTGCATGGCACTTTATAAGACCTTTTGTTGTTTTTTTTCTTCTATGTCTGTGACTGAGACTACTGACTTGCTATCTCTTTGACTGAGACTACTGACTTGTTATGTCTGTCAAAGAGTGTTAGAGTTATACAGCACAGAAACAGGCCCTTCGGCCAATCGTGTCAGTGCCAGCCATCAAGCACCTTACTATTCTAATCCTATTTTCCAGCACTTGGTCCCTAGCCGTGTAAGCTATGACGTTTTAAGTGCGCATCTAAACACCTCTTAAATGTTGTGAGGGTGCCTGCCTCTACCAGCTGTTCAGGCAGTGCGTTCCAAATTCCAACCACCCTCTGCGTGTTTTTTTTTCCCTTCAAATATCCTCTGAACATCCTGCCCCTTACATTAAATCTATACCCCCTGGCTATTGACCCCTCCATTAAGGGAAAACGTTTCTTCCTATCGAAGCTATCAATGCCCCTCATAATTGTTTATACATCAATCATGTCCCCCATCATCCTTCTCTGCTCTAAAGAAAACAACCCCACCCTTTTCAGTCTCTCTTCATAGCTAAAATGCTCCAGCACAGGCAAAATACTGGTGAATTTCCTCTGCACCCTCTCCAGTACCATCACATCTTTCCTATAGTGTGGTGACCAGAACTGTACACAGTACCCCAGCTGTGGCCTTATTAGCGTTTTATACAGCTTCAGCATAACCTCCCTTCTGTTAAATTCTGTGCCTCGGCTAATAAAGGCAAGTATCCCACATGCCTTTCTAACCACTTTATCTACCTGTGCTGCTGCCTTCATTGATCTATGGACAAGTACACCAAGGTCCCTCAGACCTTCTGTACTTCGTTGAGTCCTCCCATCCATTGTATATTCCCTTGCTTTGTTAGCCCTCCCAAAATGCATCACCTCACACTTTAGTTTTAGTTTTGTTTAGAGATACAGCACTGAAACAGGCCCTTCGGCCAACCGAGTCTGTGCCGACCATCAAACACCCATCTATACTAATCCCACACTAATTCCATATTCCTACCACATATCCCCACCTGTCCATATATTTCTGTACCACCTACCTATCCTAGGGGCAATTGCTAATGGCCAATTTACCAATCAACCTGCAAGTCTTTGGCTTGTGGGAGGAAACCGGAGCACCCTGAGGAAAGCCACGCAGACACAGGGAGAACTTGCAAACTCCACGCAGGCAATACCCGGAATTGAACCCGGGTCGCTGGAGCTGTGAGGCTGCGGTGCTAACGACTGCGCCACTGTGCCGCCCACTTCTCAGGCTTAAATTCCATTTTCCACTGCTCCACCCATCTTATCAGCCCATTGATATCGCCCTGTAATCAAAGGCTCCATTTACGACACCAAAAATATTCGTCATCAGCAGACTTACTGATCATATCTCCTGTATTCTCATCTAAATCATTAATGGACACTGCAAGCAGCAAGGGTGCCAGCACCGATCCCTGTGGTCCACCACTGGTCAAAGGCTTCCACTCACAAAAACAACCTTCGACCATTACCCTCTGATTCCTGCCACTAAGCCAATTTTGGATCCAATTTGCCATTTTGCCCTGGATCCCATGGACTCTTACCTTCTTCACCATTCTCCCATGCGGGACATCATCAAAAGCCTTACTGAGGTCCATGTAGACTACATCAAATGCTTTACCCTCATCTACACATGAAGTCACCTCTTCGAAAAATTCTATCAAGTTAGTTAAACACAATCTCCCCTTGACAAAGCTAAGTGGTCTGCCCCTGATTTATCCCTGCCTCTCCAAGTGGAGATTAATCCTGTCCCTCAGAAGCTTTTCCAATATTTTCCCATCCACTAATGTTAGACTCATCGACCAGTAAGTATCTGGTCTATCCGTGCTACCCTTCTTGAATAATGGTACCACATTGGCTGTCCTCCAGTCCTCTGACACATCTACTGTGGCCAGAGAGGATCTGAAATTCTTTGTCAGAGCCCCTGCTATCTCCTGCCTTGCCTCACATAATAGCCTGGGATACATCTAATCTGGGCCTGGGGATTTATCCACTTCAGAGCGCGCTAAAGCATCTAATACCTCCTTCCTTTCAATACTAATATGTTTAACTATGTTGAAATTCCGCTCCCTGATGTGGGTGGCGCAGTGACGCAGTGGTTAGCTTCACAGCTCCAGGGACCCCCGTTCAAGTTTGCAAGTTCTCCCTGTGACTGTGTGGGATTTCGGCAGGTGCTCTGGTTTCCTCCCATAGCCAAAAACTTGCAGATGACAGGTAACTTGGCCGTTGTAAATTGCCCGTAGTGTAGGTAGGTGTTAGGGAATATGGGATTACTGTAAGGTTAGTATAAATGGGTGGTTGTTGGTCAGCACAGACTTGGTGGGCCAAAGGGCCTGTTTCAGTGCTGTATCTCGAAAAAAAAATCTGCACCTACGTTGTCCTTCTCCATAGTGAACACAGATGAAAAGTAATCATTAAACACCTCACCTATTCCCTGAAGCTCCACACACAGATTGCCACTTTGGTCCATAATGGGCCCTACTCTTTTGCTGGTTATCCTCTCGCCCTTAATATACTTATAAAACGCCTTAGCATTTTCCTTTATCTTGCCTGCCACTGTGTTTTTCATGTTCCCTCTTCGCTCACCTATTTAATTTTTTAAGTACCCCCCTTTACTTTCTATACTCCTCTTGTGCCTCCGCTGTTTTCAGCGCTCCTAATCTGCCCTAAGCCCCCTTTTTTCCTTATCCAATACTCTATATCCCTTTACATCCAGATTTCCGTGGACTTGATGGTCCTACCCTTCACCTTAACGGGTACATGTCGGCTTTGGACCCTCACTATTCCCCTTTTGAATGATTCCTGCTTGTCTGAGGTAGACTTTCCTACAAGTATCTGCTCCCAGTCCACTTTGGCCAAATGCTGTTTTATCGGATTGAAATCGGCCTTCCCCCAATAAAGTACCTTTATTTCCGGCCCGTCTTTGTCCTTTTCTATAAGTACCTTAAATCTTTGCGTTATGTTCATTATCCCAGAAATGCTCCCTCACTGACGCTTCTACCACTTGTGCAGCTTCATTCCCCTTCTTCTTCTCTTGTAAGAATTTCTATGTGCTGGCTCAAAAAGCTCTCTCGTGTACATTTTAAGAATTCTGTCCCTTTAAGCCTTTTGCACAAGGCTATCCCAATTGATATTGGTGAAGTTGAAATCCCCTACTATTATTACCCTATTGTTGTTACACCTTTCAAAGATTTGCCTGCATATCTGCTCCTCTATCTCTCCTTGACTGTTTGGAGGCCTGTTGTACACACACAGCCAAATGATTGCCCCTTTTTTGGTTTTAAGTTCTACCCGTATGGCCTCATTTGAGGAACCTTCTAAGATATCATCCCTCCTTACTGCAGTAATTGACTTCTTGATCAACAGTGCAATGCCACCTCCTCTTTTTCCCCCTCATCTCTCTCGTCTGAAGATTATATCCCTGGAATATTGAGTCGCCAGTCCTTCCCTTCCCACAACCATGTTTTTGTGATAGCAATAATATCCTAATACCAGGTGCTAATCCATTCTCTCAATTCATCTGCCTTATTAGTAAGACTCCTTGCATCAAAACAAATGCAATCCAGCCTTGCATTTTTTACTTGTGCCTTACCAGGTCTATATTTGTTCTGCCTTCCAGACTGACTCAGTTTCTCTTCTATATTTGACTGTGCATCACCCCTTACTGTACCTCCACTCTGTCAAATTAGTTTAAACCTCACCACCCACCCCCCCCCCCCACCCGCCGTCCCAAAAGCACTAGCAAACCACCCAGCAAGGATTTTGTTCCTGTTCCGGTTGAGGTACAACCTGTCCAATTTATACAGGTCCCACCTGTGCCAGAAATAGATCCAGTGACACAGGAACCGAAAGCCCTCCCTCCTTCACCATCTCCACAGCAACTGATTCATCTGCTCTATCCTCATATTCCTTTACTCACTAGCACGTGGCACCAGGAGTAATCCAGAGATTACAACCTTTGAGGTCCTGCTTTGTAACCTGCTACCTAGCTCCCTAAATTCTTGTTGCGTGACCTCGTTTTACCTATGTCCTTGGTACGAATGTGAACCACGACCTCTTACTGTTCATCCTCCCCCTTCAGCGGGTCGTACAGCCGCTCCGTTACATCCTTGACTCGCTCATAATTATTTAAATCTCCACCTTTTATCAGTTCAGAGTGCAGACCGTTGACCTGAAATGTTAACACAGTCTCTCTACTTACTCTGCCCGGACGGTTGAATATATACAACATGGTATGTTTTCATTTCAGATTTCCAAAATTCACCAGATTTTGTTTTTCAATATAAACTCTATGCAGCTGCAGTGAAAATGTGCCAACAGTTGCAGCAATGGTTCAACTTTGGCAATAAGGTTGCGATTGGAGGGATTGTCAAATCAAACCATTCACAAAGGCTCAACCTACAAATGACAGACCAATCACCAGTTGAAACCTTTGTCCTTTCCCCAATCAAACACCTCTTTCTCACCCAATTAGGCTGCACAGCCACAGCTCAATGATGACACTGTCCCTTACACATTGAAAAGCGTCTCCGAAATTCGGTGATCAGCTCAGACAACTGTGATCGAATTGAACATGCTTCTGCTAATTGCAACAGGAAAGGGTAACTGTTAGTTCATAAATCCAATGATCTGGATCTTGGAATTCTCAGGCTTGCGTGCAAATCCGTACATAGTATCTGTACCTGTATCAAGGACCTCCTCCAGCCCCTAGAGCCCTCTAAATCTCTAAGCTCCTGTAATTCTGCCCTCTTCCATATCCCCTATTTTAATCACTCCACCTTTGGTGGTCGAGCCTTCGGCTGCCTAGGACCCTAAGCTCTGGAACTCCCTCCCTCAACCTCTCAGCATCTGCAACATTCTCTCCTCCTTCAAGACACTTCTTATTTTCTTACATTTTGACAATGATTTACTCACCTATTCTAATCTCCTTTAATATGATTAAGTGTTAAATCCTGTTTGATCTGGATCTTAAAACCAGCGGCCTGCCTTGGTTCTGTCAGCCTTAATCTCCGTGTCGACCAAAGATCTATCATTCTCAGTTTGGACATTTTCAGCTGAACCCCAGCCTCACCAGCCAGTCAATTGGCACAAAGAGAACCAGATTAGAAGTTTAAATTTGGGTGTGAAAGAGTGGTGTGAGAGGCAGGGCCACTGTCACCAGCACTGGGGGAAGTGGGAGCTCTATTACAGGGAAGGGCTCCACTTCAACCGAGCTGGGCCCAGTGAACTGGTGAATCGAATAACTCGGACTCTGGGTAAAAATCCTGGAACTTCGAGAACTTGCGTGGCACAGTGGTTAGCACCGCAGCTTCACTGCTCCAGCGACCTGGGGTCGGTTCTCCATGCTGCCTGTGTGGAGTTTGCAAGTTCTCCCTGTGACTGCGTTGGTTTTGGCCGGGTGTTCCGGTTTTCTCCCTCTGAGACTTGCAGGTTGATCGGTAAATTGCCCCGAGTGATGGTAGGGAATATGGGATTAATGTAGAGTTAATACAAATCGGTGGTTGATGGTTGGCACATACTTCGTGGGCCGAAGGGCCTGTTTAAGTGCTGTATGACTCTAACTCCCTTCCTGCACCGACCCCACATGAAGTGCAACTGTTCAAGAAGGCAGCTCACCACCATCTTCTCAATGGCAATTAGAGATGGGCTATAAATGTCAGGCCCAGTGAAGCCCGCAGAACAGATGATACAAACAAGAAAAATCCCCATTCTGCTGTCAAGAAAAACACATGGACAGCAAAAGAAAAAAAGCTGTTAATAGGATTTTCCTATGCATAAAGCTGGCTCTGTCTCCTTGGTTAACTGCATTTGAAAATCTGAACAGCAGTTCTGCTGCTCCAAGCATCCCGTCCCAGATAGTCCCTTTCCAATGAAGAGATTATTCGACTGCAGTGGCATCGTACAGTTGTCAATAAAAGAATTCTGAAACTTTTACTTATTGTTATCTCTATCGATTGCTGAGGCAGGTGGCTGGGCAGAGTGAGGGGCTGATGGGGCTGTTGTGGGTGTAATTGCATTAGCCGGGGCTACATTCACTGCCTAGGGGCGGGGCGGCGGTTGTGGGGAGCTGAGGTTGGGATGGATATTCCACAGCTGGTTCAGCAGTGCCAGAGGGGTCCGGGGGTTGAATTAACTACTTTTCAGGTCTCTCGGGTAAAGATTCGGCTCGCAGGATGACCGACCAGCCTTTGGAAGCATGAGAGAATTCATGGCGTGGAAAGTGGATATTCTATATTGGGGTACTATACTCCAGCTGGCACTTGAACTGTAGCGGTCTCCACCAATCACGTTTCCCTCCCCAACCTCTTTCCCACTCACTACCTCTCTCCTTATCAGTGATTAATGCTGTATTAAAGAATTACTTTCTGAACTAACCAAGGATAATTTTGTGATGGTTGCTAACCTTTTGCATTTGCGCATGCAGTACCCCTTTGAGTTGACTGCTTTATCTCAATGCTTTTACATTTCGAGGTTCATTATCTCATTACACGGGAAATCTACACAGAAGCTGTTTACACTGTCTGATCTGAAGGTCTCACCCTTGTACTGTCAATAAGTATTTAAAAACTTGCCAGAATCTCCCAGAATCCCTTTACGTTGACATCTTGTCGAAATAGTGCCCTATTTTCTAACTTTTCCCACCTTATCATACTACGAAGAAAGGTTCCAATAAAGCTAAATGTAAGTTTATAACAATATGTCAATTGTTTCTTTATAATAACTAGAATTTAACAATGGCTACTCTGTATAGTAGCTTTTAGTAACATAATATTATAATATTAATGATTAACATTGATGGGTGATTGAGTGTTTTCAGTGTCTGATAGGTTGTTGCAGGGACAAATGTCGGAGATGTTACAGAGGTGGAAGGAGGCACCATTTTTCACGGGGACAATATCAGGTCAGAAACTCAGGTCAAGGTTGAATAAGGATCATATTTTACACAACACCATATTCAGCCAGATGCAACAGCGAGGAATGACGATGGAATCAATGGCAAGAGTGTGGAGTTTGTGGTGAAGCCAAAGGGGAAGGCTTCGCTCTGCCCCATGTTTAATTGGGGGCAGTTGGAGCTCATGGGGAACAGACTGTTAGAGCCTGATAACACAGAGGCAATGGAGGATCGAGAGAGATGATGGATGGCTGGAGCTGGGTGTTGTCAGCACAGATGTAGAAACTAACCCCATATCTGCAGATGATGTCGCCAGCGGGCAACGTGTAGATGAGGAAGAGGAGGGAGCAAGAACAGAAAGTTCTGGGACTCTAGAGGTAATAGTGCTGCTGTGGGAAGAGGGGCCATTGCTGGAGATGCTCTGGCTACAATCAGATCAGTAATATTGGAATAAAAGCAAAATAATGCGGATGCTGGAAATCTGAAACAAAAACAAGAAATGCTGGAATCACTCAGCAGGTCTGGAAGCATCTGTGGAAAGAGAAGCAGAGTTAACGTTTCGGGTCAGTGACCCTTCTTGTAGCCTCCATCCAGTATGAGTACAGATTTCAGCTTTATTCCCGAGAGAGGTCTTACGATGAAAATGTTATTGCTATTGTAATGATTGTGATCTATTCAGCTCATTATTTACATCAGAGTCAAAACTGCTGATGTAATGTGTTTGTTCAGATGCGTGTAACTAATATAAACGATCAGGGGTGCAGCCTTGTCAGTGGAGACATATCCCCTGTATAAATCAGGGCCCATTGGAATGAATCAGCTCAGATTGCAGGCTTGACCAATGGATTCCAGGCTAACAGAAGTCTCTGCTTCTCACAGAAATGGGATATCCGGTCGTCTATCAGATAGAAGACATTTACTACCCTGTAGTTGCAGCAATTGGAGTTCCTGGTAAGTCGGTATCTCAGCTGTTAATGGTGTAAATCGATGTTAACTGTCCTGCTGTGCTTGATATTGTTTCTCACTGTGTGTTTTGCAAAGCTGCCTGTTCCTTTTCATCAATTTGCTGATGGGATCATCTCATTGTCTACTCTTTCACCCTTGCAGGAGCTGTATTATGTCTTTAATGGTATTGGTTTAAGTAATCCTGGAAATTATATTGACTTATTCTCTATATTGATTGCATTCAAATCTGGCGCCTTGGTTAGGATCAAGAAGCAGACCATCAGGAGCTGTTAACAGAGTCATAGGGTTAAAGTATTTTTTTTCGGTGATAGATAATGAGACACCTCACGGTATCAGTGTTACAAAGGGACAGCACAATGACCTGCCTCCCCAATAACATGTCTAAGTTTAACTGGGATTTATATGCGTTTATTTGTTATCACTGTTATCATATATTATTGCATTCTATGTATGTCTGATGCTGCTTCAGAGGTCTGGCTACTGAACTGAGTTTGCTGTTGACTCTTTCACATCTCCTTCTATGCCTCACTGTGGAGCCTTCACTGTCAGTGGACTACATTGTAAAATAGAAAGTACTGATGTGATGTTTTATTGGTTTGCACGCTATCAGTTGGAATCAAGAGGCTCCTATTTATCTGTAGATTATCAGCTGCAGCGCTGATGCTGGTGTTTTATTAATTAAACAATCCCACATTCTAACCATGTAATTTATAATTCCAGGAGAAGGAATTTCATTGATTGTGAAGTTTGTCTGGAAGATGCTTTCGCTCCTGTGTATTCCATGCATTGTAGATGAAGTGAAGAGTGTAGGTAAACAGGTGGGGACTTGGCTGCTCTGTAGACACATGAAGGTATTCGCAGACGTTTCACCATTGAAAACACTCACTCTGAGAATAGAATCATTGAACATGGGGCAGGTGAAAAGAACACAGGCACAGAATGTTAGGAATAAGTCGTATGTGAAAAGTAGCATTAAGTAACAGTTTTCAGGGTGTGAGTACTCCAGAGAGAAAGGGCAAGGGCAAAAGGAGCAGAGAGAACGAAACCAAGGGAAAGAGATAGGCAGAAGTAAAGAGAAAGAGAAAGAAACAGCAGTGTAAATAATTCACTATCATAAAGTGCTGGAATGTCCAGAACAATTAGTGAGAGAAACTGTGAGTTGAAGTTGTCTGTTGTCAGATTGCTTTCATTTTCCTGTTGGACTTGATCCTCTGTGTTTATTTCCGTCAGGTCCTCATTTTGTTTTGTTGAAAGTTCCTATTCCTTACTTAGTGCCTTAATAAACAGAAGAGAATCGGTTCATCACTGATGGTGATTCATTATTTAAATACCGCACGATAAAATCTCTGTGACCACTGAATTCAATAAAGAGCGAGGCTATCAGAAATATATTTACATTTATATTTAATTGCCTGTACAAACTAAATATATTGAGTATATTGTATAAGGAATGGACTGTTCTCCAACATCTGTAACCATAGGGATTATTGTTTGCATGTATTAATTGAGTGTATTACTGGGATCTCTAGATTCGATTGCCTCGAACACTTTACTGCAGTCTCTCCCTGTGAATCTCTGCCTCTCCTCTCACTGTATTGAATCCTCTGTCTCCTCATCCATTGCTTCAGTTTATCCACTTTCCCAAACCTTCTGCTCCAGTCTCCCCTCCAGCTCCAACATGTCCTTTTCCTTCTCTACCTCCAAACCCCACTAACTGGTTCCACCTCCAGCTGCCTCGTCCAACCTGATATGAATACAGGAACATAGGAACAGGAGGAGTCCATTCAGCCCTTCGAGCCTGCTCCACCATTCTGGATCATTACTGATACTCAAACTCAGCATTGCAGTTTTCAGCATTTCTTCCCATTTGGTAACAGTCCCTTTCGCTTCTCTGAACCAAGAGCAAGAAACCAGCTGCATATCCCACTCTTCCCAAACCTTCTCAACCAAATTCCCAATTAATCCATTGGATTCCATCTCTTTAAAAGTCCTTCTCATTTCCCCACTGGCACTGCATCCTCACTCAGTACTTCCAGTCGCTCCAGTGCTGAAGCTTTTAATTTTCTGTATCAATTTCCCAATTCATTCTTAATCATTATATTTCAAACGTTTACGTTTGGCAAATCACTGCCGAGGTCAATGAATCAATTTTCACTGCTCAATGCAGCAACAACGCTGGAAATTTCAGCCCAGATCCTGTCAAACTGCTGTTTTGCCTCCAGGTCTGATCAGTAATTTATCTGCTTCCTATTATCTCTCTTCCAGTTAAGGTGGAGGCGATTGTAATCCTGTCCCGAGGAAAATGCGGTCTTTCCAAATGTATCACCGTCTACCTGGTGGGAATGGCAGTGGGTGATCTCCTGGTTGTTATCACTAATCCCATATTGTGTGCAATTGTTTTAATTTATTTCCCAGATTCATTCCTGAGAATTACCCCTGTCTGTTCTTTCATTCTTGTTCTGCTTAATGCATCCACAGTTGTTTCTGTTTGGCTCACAGTCACTTTCACCTTTGATCGGTTCGTGGCCATTTGTTGTGAGAAGCTGAAAAGGAAATATTGTAGCGAGAAAACAGCGACTGTGGTTGTCGGAACAGTGAGTGTGCGAGGCTGTTTGTAACGTGTCCCCTGGTACTTTACACGGAAAAAATATTACATTACTGATAATGTTCGCATGGGTTGTTTCTTTAAATCGAGCTTCTTTAGTTCGCCAACATGGGGGGCATTTGAATTGCTACACTATATTCTAACCCCTTGTGTCCCGGTCTTTCTAATTTTGCTGCTCAATGTTCTAACAGTCAGACGGATTATATTCTCCAGTAAAGTCCGCAGGGGATTCCGGGTCCACAGCAATGGAGAGAATCAAAAGGACCCAGAGATGGAGAATCGCAGAAAATCAATTATTTTACTCTTCAGTATATCCGGCAGTTTTTTACTGTTATGGGCAACCTGGATTGTGTTTAACATTTATCGGCGAATTGCAGTTATTCCGTTTTATTCCTCCTACACTGACCCTCTCTTTATCACAGAACACACATCAAGGATGCTGCAGGTTCTAAGTTCCTGCACCAACACATGTATTTACACCGTGACCCAGACTAAATTCAGACAGGAGCTGAAGAAGGCGGTGAAAAACCCTTTCAATCTCATTGTTAAATTAGTGAAATCATAGAAATAGCTGAAGGGTTTCAGACACTGGAACTACATCCTATTTCATATCCCATTGCCTACAATCCCCAAAGGACAGAATGTACATTTTATATTCACAGCACTGAGCCATGAAATGCTTTTCAATCTGATTCTGAGATGATGTTTTATTGATGATCTGACCTATTGAGGTGGGACTTGCTCTGCAGAAGATTCATGAATTGTTTTTCAAAAGGGCGTCATTGCAAAACTCATCTGGATTCAACTAAACCCACGCTGGAAACAGCAAAATGGACAAAGTTGCAAATTACAGTGATTGTGAGATGGTGAGAGTGGACAGCAATTGCAGAGAGACAGGGACAGCAGCAGATGGAGATGGTGAGAGGGGACAGTAACTGCAGTGAGACAGGATCACCAACAGATGGGCATGCTAAACCATTGTGGATGGGAGGTTTTCTGTTCCTGAGAGTTTGAAAGTTTGCAGAACTTTGAGGAATTTACTTTATGTAAACACGGGATGCTTCATAAAATATCTTCAATACCATTTATGTTAAATGGCTGTTTTCTAAATATGTAACCACTTATGACATTAAACTGATTCCTGTCTGGCAAATTATTTTGAGTCATTAAAGGTAATGCATAAATGAAACACATCATCAAATACAACTCAAACAATTGTGTATAAGTAAAAGCTCCCAAAATAAGTTGTGTTGACTTCTTCATCACTCTCTTTTACTTCTCTTTCTATGCTGGAATCGTCTATCGTATAACGAAGAGAAATTTAAGTTTTGATCCAATTGTCTTTTGGTTAATATTGCACCTGATTTGAGAAACCTGTCAGACAGTGATTTCCAGATCATAACAACTTACTGCCCATTTTTTCCCTCTCTGCTAGTGTAACCAGTCTCTCCTCATGTCTCCAAACTGAAGGTAAGATTTTGAATACAATTAATTCCTCCGGGACAGCAGCTGCAGAGGAGCTGGAACCTCCTGAATTTGGAAAAGCGATGAACAAAAATCCCTCTGAATCCCCCAGGAGAGCAGAGGAAATAAACAATCAGGAAGCAAAGGGAAACAAGTGACACTTTATTGCAGCAGCAAAAACTCTTTGTCGGAATGTGGAGATCTTTATCGCTGAACTTTAAATAATCTGGAGATGAATAGTGTAAGATCTTTAATACAATTTGTGTTAAATGGCCATTTTCCAGCTTTGTAATCACTTGTAACATTAAAATGGTAAATGTTAAAGTTTTCTAAATGATTACAGGGTAGTGCATAAATACAGCAGCATCAAATAAAGCACAAAGAATCATTAACAAATGTACCTCAAAATGTGGGTCAGAACTATTTAGTGTGATATCACCAGTTGTAAAAGTTCTCTTGGCTGCATCATTAACCTGGCTGTAGTTTCAGGCTTTGTCACACAGTGGAATTGAAAATCCGAAGAAACACTGCCTGCTAATACTGCAATCAAACAGGCCTCTCAAGCAAAAACTCTTTGCCAGAATTTCAAGGTAACTGCGGTGAGACATTTCCAGTCAATTTCTGAACTTTCTGCTAACTGCAGATGAATATTGAAAGACATTTCATGCAATTTGTGTTCAATGGCCATTATTGAAACCGGCCCGTCCATGTTTTAAAGTAACAGCAGCTTTTCTGCACTCTTAATGAGGTTTAGGGGAGGGAGAGAGAGAGACAGATAGACAGGTTTCTGTCTGGAATGGTCCATTTGGGATCCGGCTGGAATATCGCTCCCGACCTCATACCCTGCTTATACAGAGAATCACCTTGGACTGTCCCATACCTGAGAGGGAGAGTCCAGATAGATGAATCTGAGAGCTGGTTGGATGTGCCGTACTTTGGGTGGATTGGGTATTTGAGTAACAGGTTCTGGCATATATTAGTTCAACATTAGCCACCATTATTTCTTTCCATACAGCTGGGGTCTGAAGGTGAGTTGCAAACTGGGTACAGTGTGTGTGTGTGTGTGTGTGTGTGTGTGTGTGTGTGTGTGTGTGTGTGTGTGTGTGTGTGTGTGTGTGTGTGTGTGTGTCTGTGTGTGTGTGTCTGTGTGTGTGTGTGTGTGTGTGTGTGTGTGTGTGTGTGTGTGAGAGAGAGGCAGGGGGTGGAGGGGGAAGAGAGATAAGAGAGAGAGCAGCCTGAATCCTTCTCTCTCTGTCCCAGTCCTGACCCACTTCTCCAATTCCCCTCCTCCACAAATTTGCCGCCCCCTGCAGCTTCCGCGCCCCGCAAATTTCCCCATAAACAGACCTCTCTCACCTGCTTACAAATTTCCCCCTACAAATTCTCCCCCCACAAAACCCACCTCTCTGTGAACAGATTCCCATCTAATTGCCCATGTGAACAGACCCCCATCTAATAACCCCCTTTGAACAGACCCCCATCTAATTACTCCCTGTGATCAGACGCCATCTAATTACGCCCCTGTACAGAGATCCCCCATATAGTTATCCCACCCTCCAGAAAATCTGAACCCCATCTAATTGCCCCTGTGAACAGACCCCCATCTAATTAACTCCCTGTGGACAGACCCCCATATCATTACACAACCCCACAACAAAACTGACCCCCAACTAATTACCCCTGTGATCGGATCCCCATCTAATGAACCCCAGGTGAACAAACCCCCCATCTAATTTTTCCCTGTGATCAGACCCCCATCTAATAAACCCCCTGTGAATAGACCCCCATGTAATTACCCCTGTAATCAGACCTCCATCTAATTACCCACTGTGAACTGACCACCCCCCTCCCCCCTCACACCATCTAATTAGCTATCACAGAGATGTGATTGCAGGATGACCAGGACGGGAAACTCTATGTTCAAGGATTTTCGAACTTCTGGAAGAATGGGCAGAAAGGAAAATGAGGCTGGGTAGCTTTGTTAGTAAACGAGGGAATCAGTGCAGTTTGTGAGTCATGATGTAGGTTCAATAGATCGCGATGCAGAATCAGTTTGGATGGAAATAAGGAATAAAGAGGGAGAGATATCACGGGTGGGAGTGGTGTATAGGCCCCAAGGAGTTGCCTATCTGTGGGACAAAGTATTAATCAGGAAATAATGGAGGCGTGTAAAAAGGGCACGACAAATATCATGGGTGATTTTAATCTGCCTGTATTCTGGACAAACCAAATTGGCAAGGGTAACATGGAAGATGAATTTGTAGAGTGTATCACTGATTGTTTCTTAGAAAAATACGTTGCAGAACCTACTCGGGATCAGGCTATTTTATATTTGGTAATGTGTAATGAGGTAGGATTAATAAGAGATCTCGTAGTTAAGGATCTGCTAGAGGGAAGCGATCATAACATGGTACAATTTCAAATTCACTTTTAGGGTGAGCAACTCGGGTGTCAAACCAATGTCTTCAACTTAAATAAGGGCAATTACAGTGGTATGAAGAAAGAGTTGTCGAAAGCGGGCTGGGAAGATGGACTACTGCGAAATTCAGTAGATGAGCAGCGGCAGACGTTTAAGCAGATATTTCAAAACACTCAGCTCATATTTATTCCAGTCAGAAGGAAGGATTCGATGGGAGTGATGAAACACCCGTGGGTAACAAAAGAAGTTAAGGGGAGTATGAAATCAAAAACAAAGACGTACAATGCGGTGAAAGATAATGGCAGACCAGAGGATTGGTATTTCTTTTTTCGAAACCAGCAGTGGATGACTAAAAAAACTCAGAAAAAGAGAGAAAAATGAATGTGAGAGTAAGTTGGCAAGCAATATAAACACTCACAGTAATAGTTTCTCCGGGTATATAAGAAGGAAGAGAGGAACTAAATACGTTAGGGACCGTTAGAGGATGAGACCGAGGAATTAATAATAAGGAAAAGGGAAATGGCAGATAATTTAAACCGATCTTTTCCATCCGTCTTCACGGTGCAGGACACTATAAACATCCCAACATTAATAGATGAACAGGGTATAAATTGGAGGGAGGAACTTTTACCAATCTCTATCACGAGGGAAAAGGTGCTGGACAAACTGATGGGACTAAAGGCAGACAAGTCAGTAGGACCTGTTGGCCTGCATCCAAGAGTATTAAAAGGAGTGGCTGCAGAGATAGGGGAGGCATTGGTCTTAATGTACTAAAACTCACTGGATTCCAGTAGGGTACCAGCGGATTGGAAAATCGTTATTGTGGCACTCCTATTCAAGAAAGGACGGAGACAGAAAATGGAAACTATAGACCAGATGGCTTAACTTCTGCCATTGGGAAAATTCTAGGGTCCATTATTAAGGAAGAAATAGCAAGACATTAAGAAAACATAATGCAATCAAACAGAGTCAACATGGTTTTATGAAAGGGAAATCATGTTTGACAAATTTGTTAGATTTCTCTGAGGATATAACAAGCTGAATAGATATAGGGGAACGGTAGATGCAGTGTATTTGGATTTTCAGAAGGCGTTCGAAAAGGTTAAACATTATTGCACAAGATAGGAGCTCACGGTGTTGGAGGTAGCTTACTAGCATTGGTTAACTCACAGAAGGCAGAGAATCGGGATTAATTGGCATTTTTCAGTTTCGAAAGCCGCAACTAGTGGGTTGCCACAAGGATCGGTCCTCGGGCCTCAACTATTTACTATCTACAATCAAGAATTGGAGGAAGAGACAGAGTGTGGTTTATTCAAATTAGCTGGCGATGCAAAAATAGGTGGGAAAGCATGTTGTGATGAGGGCACATAAATTCTGCAAAGGGATAGTTTAAGTGAGTCGGCAGCAACTTGGCAGATGGAGTTCAATGCGCGAAAGTGTAAGGTCATCCACTTGGGTAGGAAGAATGAAAACGCAGATTATTAATTAAATGGAGAAAGACTACAAAATACGGCAGTACAGAGGAATCTGAGTGTTCTTGTACATGAAACACAAAAAGTTAGCAGCAAGTAAGCTGGAAGGCAAATAGAATTTTGGCCTTTATTGCTAGGGGTTTAGAGTTTAAAAATAAGGGAAATCTTGCTTCAACTATGCAGGATGTTCCTGAGGCCATACCTGGAGTACTGCATGCAATGTTGGTCCCCGTATTTAAGGAAGGGAATACTAGCATTGGAAGCAATTCAGAAAAGGTTCAATCTGCTGATTCCTGGGATGAAGGGGTTGCCCCATCAAGAACGGATAAATAGGTTAGGCCTTTATTCAGTGGAGTTTAGAAGAATGAGACGTGATCTTATTGAAACATGTAAGATTCTAAGGGGGCTTTACAGGTTATATGTTGAGAATTTGTTTCCGCTGGAGGGGAAACTCGAATCAGGGGACGCAGTTACAGAATAAGAGGTCACACATTTAAAACTGAGGAATTTCTTCTCTCAGAGGGTGCTGAATCTCAGGAATTCTCTACCTCAGAGAGTTGTGTAGGCTAGATCACTAAATGTATTTAAGAAGGATGTAGATAGATTTTTGAAATCTCTGGGAGTCGAGGGTTTGGTGGAGCAGGCCCAAAAGAGAAGTTGAGGCCTGGGACAGATGAACCATGATCTTATTGAATGACGGGGCTGACTTGAGGGGCTGAATGGTCTACTCCTGCTCCTATTTCTTATGTTATTATATTCTCCCCGTGAACTGTTCCACATCCATGAACAGACTGGAAACACTAAACCCCCCCCCCCCCCTCCCCATTTCAAACCTGGAGAATCCCTCCTCCCATTTTAAACCTGGAAAAGCCCCACTCCCATTTTAAACCCGAAGAGGTCCTGCTCCCATTTTAAACATTAGCAAATTCCCTCTGTGAATATCGCCCTCTATAATTTTAAACTGTTAATTTTCACCCAAATTATCATTTCTAAAAGTGTTCCTATCACGGAGGTTAAACCAGCTGGCGTGTACTTGTTGGGTGTATTCTTGCACCTTTTTTTTGAACAAGAGTGTAACATTTGCTGTTCTCCAGTTCTTTGACAGTACACTTGTATCGAAGGAGGATTGGAAGTTTATGGCCAGTCTCTCTGCAATTTCTAATCATACTTCTCTCATCATCCTCAGATGCATCACATTTGATAATTGTGACCCATAAATTTAAAGTGGGGACAACCTGTCTAATACATACATTTTTTTTCAATTTTAGCCCATCCATTTCCTCAACGACCTCCTCTTATATCATGCCTTGACAGCATCTTGTACCTTTAATACAGATCAAGGTATTTATTCAACATCTCACTATGTTCTCTGCATCCATGATATTACCTCGTGTTGTTCCAAATGTGCCCCTGCCGTCCCTTTGCTACCATTTTACTATTTATATGAAGACAGAAGACGTACAGCGTCCCTTTTCAGTTAGCTGCCCTTGTCATACTCTCTCATTATCTCACTTCTTTCGCGTATTGAAAAGAGTGCTTTTACATTGTGAAATATTTTATGATCCATTTGTATTTGTAGAGGTAATAGTTGAAGAATGTGTTCCATAAAGGAGATCGTGAAGAAGTGGAATTCAAATGATGCAGCGAGGAAAACATACAGGGAAATGGAGGAAAAGGTGGACAGAAAAATGATCGATAGACACAACGAGATAAATGTACAGACAGAAAGGGGACGGGGAAAGGCACATACGGAGAGAGCAGGAAACGAGAAAACGAAAAAAAAGCACGAATTTGATAGCCTCAAACCGGGAGATGTAACCAGGCGAGAAAGGCGGAGAGAGAGAGAGCGAGAGGGGGGGAGAGACAGGTGGAGAAATATGGCGACAGAAGGAGAAATAAATAGAGTGTAAAATAGCGACAGATGAAGATTAGAGATACAGACGATCTGGATAGACACATATGGAGATACAGAGAAATGCAAAAAGGTACAATGATGTTGGAGAAAGTTGCAGATAAACAGGCAAACAATAAAGGGAGAAAATAGGAGGAAATGCATACAGACACGTCGAGATTGTCAGACACAAACAGAATTAGAGGGAAAATGTGATATACGGGTGTTAAGTAAAAAAAACATGCAGATATAAAAAAAGAGGAAGGAACAGGCTTAACAAAGTCCAATGGAAGAGGAGACAAGGAAGGCAATGACAGTGAGAAGACTTTCAGCAACATTGAGATGCAGAGACAGCAGACAAAGGGTGACATAGGAAAAGGAGACAAACATCTTTATCGAGAGACACATTGAATGAAATGCGAACTAATAAGACAGGAATATGAACTGAAAATGCCCGATCTACAGAAATTAGCAAGGAATAGAGGAAATGAAGGACTGTCAGATATAAATGCAGAAAGGCGGTAGAAGCAGGAATGAGATATACACACATGAAGCACAAAGTACTAATTTAATACAACATCAGGAATCTGTGTGCAAACTAGCAGAACTGCAACATAGGAAGCAGAAGGAACAGGTAGTGTCTGTTTTGGATTTTGATTTTGCCAGTTCTAAAAGCGAAGCCCTGATGCTGCACATTAAAGTCATTCAGTTTTGAGCAACTGATACTGCCCATTATCTGCTATATGTGTATCTCCCACAACCCTGTTGGACATCTATCTTTCTCAGCGATCTGCTGTTTTGGGTAGGGAATTGGTTCATAGAATGGAGATAAATGGGTATGCAGGATGTGATGTGCATTGTTCCCTGGGATTTGTACTGGTGCCTCAGTTTTTCACGAAAGTGATAAATGACATTGGCAAAGGGATAGAGAGCTGCATACCCAGGATTGCTGATTGCAGCAAATAGGTTACTCAATAACTAAAGTAGATGGAATCAAATTTTGGAAAATTGAAAAATAAGTTAAAACACGAATGGATGTGAACATTTGTGGGCCTAATGGTGAAGACCATAACGACAGCTGCACATATTATCTGGAATATTAACAGCTTCTAAGTGTTCATTTTCAATACACGTTTAGAACCTATGAACAGCTATTAATAAATAATGGTCTACAAGGACGGACTTGGTGTGTTCTAAACACCAAGCCAAACAGTACAAGGATACTCAGAAGACTTCTGAATGCAATAAACTGTGAGAGAAATTCAGGGGAAAAGATGACTTTGCAAATTACAAACGTGAAAAAACGGTGCCGTTCAAGTGCACTACAGAGAATGGATTAACGTGATATGCATTAATTAAATTAACGATGGAAAGAAGAGGAAGTAGCAATGCAAAATCATTTAAGGCACAGGAAACAGAGTTGTGGCGAATGATAGATTTTCGGATACGAAGTATTCTGTACGCTGAACACTGCTGTCTTTGATAGAAATCAAAGGTTTTGAATTGGGGAGTATCAAGCATAACATCAAAATTTGCAAACGACACGAAACGTTGAAGCAGCAGGGAGGATAGTGGTAGAATAATACAATCATAGAATGGTTACAGCACATAAGGAAGCCATTCAGTCCATCGTGTCCATGCTGGGTCCCTGGAACAGCATTTCACTTCGTCCTGCTCCCCAATATTTTTCTGTGGCCCTACATTTATTGTTTTGTATCATAGATTTATCGAATGCTCTTCCAAAACCTGCGATTGAATCTGTCTTTACCATAATCTCAGGCACAACATTCCAGATGCTAACCAAACACTGTTTCAAAAGATTTTCCTCATGTGACCATTGCTTCTTTTGTCCATCATCTTAATACTGTGTCCTCTGCTTCTTGACCCTTCAGCCAAAGGGCACATTTTCTCCAAGGAGAACAGACCCAGATCTCCAATCTATCCAAGGAACTGTATTTCCTCATCCCTGTAATGATGCTCGTGAATATTCACTGCACCCACTCTGTGACCTGAACATTCTTCCAAAAGTGTAGTGCCCAGAATGCAACATAACACTCCAGCTGAGGCCAAAGTGTTTTATACAGACTATTTACAACGTCCTTCTTTTGTACTCCGCACCCTGTTTTATAAACCCCAGGATCCTGCATGTTTTATTAAGAACTTTCTCAAACTGTCCTGCCATCATTAATGATGTATGCACAAATGCCCAGAGGTCCCTCTCCTCCTGCATCCCCTTTGGAATGATAGATTTCAGGGGGAAATAGAGGCTGGTAGTGTGTGTCCGGCCACATGGAAGATTATATTTAGCTGAAAAAGTGTGTGAGGTAATGCATGTGGTAGGAAGAACGAGGGGAGGCAATTGAATTTTCATGCCACGATTTTCAAGTGGTGCAAGAACAGAGAGAGCTGCGTGTGTTTCTGAACAAATTGTTGAAGGTGGCAGTTCAGATTAACAAAGTAGTTAAATAACGCACATGATATTCTGGTATTTTTAAATAAAGACTTAGATTTCCATAACCAGGAACTTATGCCAACCCTATACAAAACACTAGTTTGACGCTGCCTGGAATATTGTGTCTAATACTAGTACCATAGTTTAGGGAGAATGAGAAAGCTTTAAGCAGGGTTCTAAGGGATTTACATGAATGGTTCAATGAATGAGGAATTTTAGTTAAATGGACGGATTGGAGAAGCTGGATTGTTCTCCTTAGAGCACAAAAAGGCTTATAGGAAATTTAATAGATGTGTATACAATCATAAAGCTTTTCACACAATATAAATAACAACATACTATATGCAATGGATGAAGGATCAATAACTGGTTGGCATCCTTCCAACTGCACTGGATGTTGGACAAGCGGCAAACAATCTACTTAGGTGGAATGTTTTCTCTTGCTGCCCCTTTGCTGATGGCTGTCAAGGCGAATGCTTGACAGGCAGGTTCTGCCAAAAATGTCACACGTGGAACTGCCAAGGGGCACTATGAATTGTTGTTTTTGCCGTTGGAGCAACTGATCATCCACAGGATGTTTCACCATTTCCCTGTTTCGCAGCCAGTGACACCCAGGCATAATAATCAACATTTAGGACCTGTAGTCCACGCTGCAAGCATCCTTGAACCGGATGACCTCATCATATAAAAAGTAATTGGTTTTGCGACTGCCTTCCATCCTAAGGATGTGTCCAATCCATCATAGCAGTCTTTGTTTGATTTGTGCCAACATACTTAGGAGCTCTGCCTTTCAGAGGACTGCCACTTCTGTGACTTTGTCCTGCCAGGATGTACTCATAATGCACTGTAGATAAGATTAGATTAGATTAGAGATACAGCACTGAAACAGGCCCTTCGGCCCACCGAGTCTGTGCCGAACATCAACCACCCATTTATACTAATCCTATATTCCTTCCAAACATCCCCACCTGTCTCTATAGTTCCCTACCACCTACCTATACTAGTGACAATTTATAATGGCCAATTTACCTATCAACCTGCAAGTCTTTTGGCTTGTGGGAGGAAACCGGAGCACCCGGAGAAAAACCACGCAGACACAGGGAGAACTTGCAAACTCCACACAGGCAGTACCCGGAATCGAACCCGGGTCCCTGGAGCTATGAGGCTGCGGTGCTAACCACTGCGACACTGTGCCGCCCAAAAGATGTTAATTATTGATCTTCTTTTCCTGGTACCTGTAAGTCATCCATATTTCACAGCAAAATTGTAAGATGCTGAGAACATAGGTCTTATAAACCTTCAGCTTGGTCCTAAGGATCAGTTTGGTTTTATCCCATGCACGTTTCGCGAGATGGTCAAAGGTGGTAGCCGTTTTCCTTATGCATGTATCTAGCTCTGAACCAAGGGACGGATTGTATGTCATGATGAACGCAAGGTAGTGTGATCAAGGGTTAAATTGCGATACCTTGGTTTTCCTGACGCTTATAATTAAGGAGAAGAATTCGCAGAAATGGGAGAGACTGTACATGAGATTTTGCAGCTGTGTTTCCGTGCAAGCGGTTTTTTTTCTGCTCTGTCAGCTGCGGGAAAGATCTGGAAACATCTAGATCTGGATCTTCTTTCAAATTTCGCTTCAAAAATTCCTGGACTTCTCTGAACATCAAGGCAACACTTTTGTTGTGGACTGCACAGGTTAAAACTTAAGACCAAATTTCTGTCTTTGATTTGTTCCTCCTTGTGATACTTCAATTAACTTTTATCTGGTTATTATCCATCCCCCATCAATAAATGCAGGTCACAGCTTTAAGATGCTGGGTAAAATGACCAGAGGCAATACGATGAAAGCGTTTTTGTGAAATGTTTAGTTAGGATTTGGAACAGTCTGCCTGAGAGGGTGGTGGGCACACATTCAATCGCAACGTACAAATGTGAATCGGTAAATATGTGAATGAGGAAAAATGCAATGATTTGGAGAAAGAGCCAGGAAGTGGGAACAACTCACTTCTCTTCGAAGAACAATCCCAGATTCGAAAGCCCAAATGGCCTCCTTCTGTGATATACCATACTATGTTTCAATAATTGCATAGACTTACATCGAAAATACTGCATGGAAACAGGTCATTCATCACAACCAGCCCATGCCGGTGAATATGCTCCACTCAAGCCTCCTCTCAAGCTTTTCATCTAATTCCATGAGTATAGCCCATTGTTCGTTTATGCCTCATATTTATTTTATCTGCTTCCACTTAAATGAATTTGGCTTTTCTGTGTCAACCGAATCCTGACACAGACACACACTTACACCAAGTAACAAAGACAGACACTGATACCCAGTAACACAGACACACACTTACACCAAGTAACAAAGAGATACACTGACACCCAGTAACAAAGACATACACTAACACCCAGTAACAGAGACACACACGGACACCAAGTAACAAAGACACACACTTACACCAAGTAACACAGACACACACGGACACCCAGTAACACAGACACACACTTACACCAAGTAACACAGACATACACTGACACCAAGTAACAAAGACATACACTGATACCCAGTAACACAGATAACCACTTACACCAAGTAACACAGATATACACTGACACCAATTAACAAAGACATACACTGATACCCAGGAACACAGACAAACACTTACACCAAGTAACACCGACACACACTTACACCAAGTAACAAAGACATACACTGACACCAAGTAACACAGACATACAATGACAACAAGTAACAAAGACATACAATTACACCAAGTAACAAAGACACACACTTACACCAAGTATCACAGATATACACTGGCACCAAGTAACAAAGACATGCACTGACACCCAGTAATACAGACACACACGGACACCAAGGAACAATGACACACACTTACACCAAGTAACACAGACACACACTTACACCAAGTAACAAAGACAGACACTGATACCCAGTAACACAGATACACACTTACACCAAGTAACAAAGAGATACACTGACACCCAGTAACAAAGACATACACCAACACCCAGTAACACAGACACACACGGACACCAAGTAACAAAGACACACACTTACACCAAGTAACACAGACACACACGGACACACAGTAACACAGACACACACTTACACCAAGTAACACAGACATACACTGACACCAAGTAACAAATACATATACTGATACCCAGTAACACAGACACACACTTACACCATGTAACACAGACATACACTGACACCAATTAACAAAGACATACACTGATACCCAGGAACACAGACACACACTTACACCAAGTAACACCGACACACACTTACACCAAGTAACAAAGACATACACTTACACCAAGTAACACAGACATACACTGACACCAAGTAACAAAGACATACAATTACACCAAGTAACAAAGACACACACTTACACCAAGTATCACAGATATACACTGGCACCAAGTAACAAAGACATGCACTGACACCCAGTAACACAGACACACACGGACACCAAGTAACAAAGACACACACGGGCACCAAGTATCAAAGACACAGACTTACACCAAGTAACACAGACACACACTGACACCAAGTAACACAGACACACACTTACACCAAGTAACACAGACATACACTGACACCAAGTAACAAAGACATGCACTGATACCCAGTAACACAGACACACACTTACACCAAGTAACAAAGACATACACTGACACCCAGTAACAAAGACATACACTGACACTCAGTAACACAGACACACACGGACACCAAGTAACAAAGACACAGACTTACACGAATTAACACATACACACACTGACACACAGTAACACAAACAAACACACTGACACCAAGTAACACAGACATACACTGACACCAAGTAACAAAGACATACACTGATACCCAGGAACACAGACACACACGGACACCAAGTAACAAAGACACACACTTACAGCAAGTAACACAGACACACACTTACACCAAGTAACAAAGACAGACACTGAAACCCAGTAACACAGACACACACTTACACCAAGTAACAAAGAGGTACACTGACACCCAGTAACAAAGACATACACTAACACCCAGTAACACAGACACACACGGGCCCCAAGTAACAAAGACACACACTTACACCAAGTAACACAGACACACACTTACACCAAGTAACACAGACATACACTGACACCATTTAACAAAGAATTACACTGATACCCAGTGACACAGACACACACTTACACCAAGTAACACAGACATACACTGACACCAATTAACAAAGACATACACTGATACCCAGGAACACAGACACACACTTACACCAAGTAACACCGACACACACTGACACCCAGTAACACAAACAAACACACTGACACCAAGTAACACAGACATACACTGACACCAATTAACAAAGACATACACTGATTCCCAGGAACACAGACTTACACTTACACCAAGTAACACCGACACACACTTACACCAAGTAACAAAGACATACACTTACACCAAGTAACACAGACATACACTGACAACAAGTAACAAAGACATACAATTACACCAAGTAACAAAGACACACACTTACACCAAGTATCACAGGTATACACTGGCACCAAGTAACAAAGACATGCACTGACACCCAGTAACACAGACACACACGGACACCAAGTAACAAAGACACACACGGGCACCAAGTAACAAAGACACAGACTTACACCAGGTAACACAGACACACACTGACATCCAGTAACACAGACACACACTTACACCAAGTAACACAGACATGCACTGACACCAAGTAACAAAGACATGCACTGATACCCAGTAACACAGACACACACTTACACCAAGTAACAAAGACATACACTGACACCCAGTAACAAAGACATACACTGACACTCAGTAACACAGACACACACGGACACCAAGTAACAAAGACACACATTTACACGAAGTAACACAGACCCACACTGACACCCAGTAACACAAACAAACACACTGACAACAAGTAACAAAGACATACACTGATACCCAGTATCACAGACACACACTTACACCAAGTAACAAAGACATTTTTTCTTTCTTTTGGACCTCCTTATCTCGAGAGACAATGTATACGCGCCTGGAGGTGGTCAGTGGTTTGTGAAGCAGCGCCTGGAGTGGCTATAAAGGCCAATTCTGGAGTGACAGGCTCTTCCACAGGTGCTGCAGAGAAATTTGTTTGTTGGGGCTGTTGCACAGTTGGCTCTCCCCTTGCGCCTCTGTCTTTTTTTCCTGCCAACTGCTAAGTCTCTTCGACTCGCCACAATTTAGCCCTGTCTTTATGGCTGCCCGCCAGCTCTGGCGAATGCTGGCAACTGACTCCCACGACTTGTGATCAATGTCACACGATTTCATGTCGCGTTTGCAGACGTCTTTATGACGGAGACATGGACGGCCGGTGGGTCTGATACCAGTGGCGAGCTCGCTGTACAATGTGTCTTTGGGGATCCTGCCATCTTCCATGAGGCTCACATGGCCAAGCCATCTCAAGCGCCGCTGACTCAGTAGTGTGTATAAGCTGGGGGTGTTGGCCGCTTCAAGGACGTCTGTGTTGGAGATATAGTCCTGCCACCTGATGCCAAGTATTCTCCGAAGGCAGCGAAGATGGAATGAATTGAGACGTCGCTCTTGGCTGGCATACGTTGTCCAGGCCTCGCTGCCGTAGAGCAAGGTACTGAGGACATACAATGACATACACTGACACCAAGTCACGAAGACACACACTGACACCAAGTAACAAAGACATACACTGACTCCAAGTCACAAAGACATACACTGATACCCAGGAACACAGACACACACTGACACCCAGTAACAAAGACATACACTGATACCAAGTCACAAAGACATACACTGATACCCAGTAACACAGAAACACTCTGACACACAGTTACAAAGACATACACTGATACCAAGTCACAAAGACATACACTGATACCAAGTCACAAAGACATACACTGATACCCAGTAACACAGACACGCACTGACACCAGGTAACAAAGACATGCACTGACACCAAGTAACAAAGACATACACTTACACCAAGTAACAAAGACACACACTTACACCAAGTAACACAGACATACACGGACAGCAAGAAACAAAGACATACACTGTCACCTTTTGACAAAGACATATACTTACACCAAGTAACAAAGACATACAATTACACCAGGTAACAATGACATACACTTACACCAAGTATTTTGGTATACACTGACACCAAGTAACAAAGACATACACTGATACCCAGTAACACAGACACACACTTAAACCAAGTAACAAAGACATACACTGCACACCAAGTCACAAAGACACACACTGACACCCAGTAACAAAGACATACACTGACACCAAGTCACAACGGCATACACTGATACCCAGTAACACAGACTCACACTTACACCAAGTAACACAGACATACACTGACACCAAGTAACAAAGACATGCACTGATACCCAGTAACACAGACACACACTTACACCAAGTAACAAAGACATACACTGACACCCAGTAACAAAGACATACACTGACACTCAGTAACACAGACACACACGGACACCAAGTAACAAAGACACACATTTACACGAAGTAACACAGACCCACACTGACACCCAGTAACACAAACAAACACACTGACAACAAGTAACAAAGACATACACTGATACCCAGTATCACAGACACACACTTACACCAAGTAACAAAGACATTTTTTCTTTCTTTTGGACCTCCTTATCTCGAGAGACAATGTATATGCGCCTGGAGGTGGTCAGTAGTTTGTGAAGCAGCGCCTGGAGTGGCTATAAAGGCCAATTCTGGAGTGACAGGCTCTTCCACAGGTGCTGCAGAGAATTTTGTTTGTTGGGGCTGTTGCACAGTTGGCTCTCCCCTTGCGCCTCTGTCTTTTTTTCCTGCCAACTACTAAGTCTCTTCGACTCGCCACAATTTAGCCCTGTCTTTATGGCTGCCCGCCAGCTCTGGCGAATGCTGGCAACTGACTCCCACGACTTGTGATCAATGTCACACGATTTCATGTCGCGTTTGCAGACGTCTTTATAACGGAGACATGGACGGCCGGTGGGTCTGATACCAGTGGCGAGCTCGCTGTACAATGTGTCTTTGGGGATCCTGCCATCTTCCATGAGGCTCACATGGCCAAGCCATCTCAAGCGCCGCTGACTCAGTAGTGTGTATAAGCTGGGGGTGTTGGCCGCTTCAAGGACTTCTGTGTTGGAGATATAGTCCTGCCACCTGATGCCAAGTATTCTCCGAAGGCAGCGAAGATGGAATGAATTGAGACGTCGCTCTTGGCTGGCATACGTTGTCCAGGCCTCGCTGCCGTAGAGCAAGGTACAGAGGACATACAAAGACATACACTGACACCAAGTCACGAAGACACACACTGACACCAAGTAACAAAGACATACACTGACTCCAAGTCACAAAGACATACACTGATACCCAGGAACACAGACACACACTGACACACAGTTACAAAGACATACACTGATACCAAGTCACAAAGACATACACTGATACCCAGTAACACAGACATACACTGACACCAAGTAGCAAAGACATACAATTACACCAAGTAACAAAGACACACACTTACACCAAGTAACACAGATATACACTGACACCAAGTAACACAGACATACACTGACACCAAGTAACAAAGACATACACTGATACCCAGTAACACAGGCACACAATGGTGGTGGGGGGCACATTGGCGCAGTGGTTAGCACCGCAGCCTCACAGCTCCAGGGACCCGGTTTCGATTCTGGGTACTGCCTGTGCGGAGTTTGCAAGTTCTCCCTGTGTCTGCGTGGGTTTCCTCCGGGTGCTCCGGTTTCCTCCCACATGCCAAAGACTTGCAGGTTGATAGGTTAATTGGCCATCATAAATTGCCCCTAGTATAGGTAGGTGGTAGGGAAATATATAGGGACAGGTGGGGATGTGATAGGAATACGGGATTAGTGTAGGATTAGTATAAATGGGTGGTTGATGGTCGGCACAGTCTCGGTGTGCCGAAGGGCCTGTTAAAGTGCTGTATCTCTAAACTAAACTAAATACTGACACCTTGTGTCACAGATACACACTGACACCCAGTCACACAAACAAACACACACTGACACCCAGTAACACAGAGAAACACTAATAAACAGTAACAAAGACATACACTGACACCAAGTCACAAACACATAAACTGACACCAAGTAACAAAGACATACGCTTACACCAAGTAACAAAGACATGCACTGATACCCAGTAACACAGACACACACTGACACCCAGTAACAGAGACATACACTGACACCAAGTCACAAAGACACACACTGACACCCAGTAACAAAGACATGCACTGACACCAAGTCACAAGGACATGCACTGATACATAGACACACACTTACACCAAGTAACACAGACATACACTGACAACAAGTAACAAAGACATACACTGACTCCAAGTCACAAAGACATACACTGATACCGAGTAACACAGACACACACTTACACCAAGTAACAAAGACATACACTGACACCCAGTAACAAAGACATACACTGACACGAAGTAACACAGACACACACTGACACCCAGTAACACAAACAAACACACTGACACCAAGTAACACAGACATACACTGACACCAAGTAACAAAGACATACACTGATACCCAGTAACACAGGCACACACTGGGGGTGGGGGGCACATTGGCGCAGTGGTTAGCACGCAGCCTCAGAGCTCCAGGGACCCGGGTTCGATTCTGGGTACTGCCTGTGCGGAGTTTGCAAGTTCTCCCTGTGTCTGCGTGGGTTTCCTCCGGGTGCTCCGGTTTCCTCCCACATGCCAAAGACTTGCAGGTTGATAGGTTAATTGGCCATCATAAATTGCCCCTAGTATAGGTAGGTGGTAGGGAAATATATAGGGACAGGTGGGGATGTGATAGGAATACGGGATTAATGTAGGATTAGTATAAATGGGTGGTTGATGGTCGGTACAGTCTCGGTGTGCCGAAGGGCCTGTTAAAGTGCTGTATCTCTAAACTAAACTAAATACTGACACCTAGTGTCACAGACACACACTGACACCCAGTCACACAAACAAACACACACTGACACCCAGGAACACAGAGAAACACTAAGAAACAGTAACAAAGACATACACTGACACCAAGTCACAAACACATAAACTGACACCAAGTAACACAGACACACACTGACACCCAGTAACACAGACATACACTGACACCAAGTCACAAAGACACACACTGATACACAGACACACACTTACACCAAGTAACACAGACATACACTGACAACAAGTAACAAAGACATACACTGATACCCAGTATCACAGACACACACTTACACCAAGTAACAAAGACATACACTGACACCAAGTCACAAAGACACACACTGACACCAAGTAACAAAGACATACACTGACCCCAAGTCACAAAGGCATACACTGCTACCCAGGAACACTGACACCCAGTAACAAAGACAGACACTGATACCAAGTCACAAAGACATACACTGATACCCAGTAACACAGAAACACTCTGACACAAAGTTACAAAGACATACACTGATGCAAAGACATACACTGATACCCAGTAACACAGACACGCACTGACACCAGGTAACAAAGACATGCACTGACAGCAAGTAACAAAGACACACACTTACACCAAGTAACAAAGACATGCACTTACACCAAGTATTTTGGCACACACTGACACCAAGTAACAAAGACATACACTGATACCCAGTTACACAGACACACACCTACACCAAGTAACAAAGACATACACTGCACACCAAGTCACAAAGACACACACTGACACCCAGTAACAAAGACATACACTGACACCAAGTCACAACGACATACACTGATACCCAGTAACACAGACTGACACTTGCACCAAGTAACACAGTCATACACTGACACCAAGTAACAAAGACAAACACTGATACCCAGTAACACAGACACACACTTACTCCAAGTAACAAAGACAGGCACTGATTCCCAGTAACACAGACACACACTTACACCAAGTAACAAAGACATACAATGACATCCAGTAACAAAGACATGCACGGACACCCAGTAACACAGACACACACGGACACCAAGTAACAAAGACACACACTTACACCAAGTAACACAGACACACACTGACACCCAGTAAAACAGACACAGACTTACATCAAGTAACTCAGACATACACTGACACCAATTAACAAAGACATACACTGATACCCAGTAACACAGACACACACATACTCCAAGTAACACAGACATACACTGACACCAAGTAACAAAGACATAGACTGATACCCAGGAACACAGACACACACTTACACCAAGTAACGCAGACACACACTTACACCAAGTAACAAAGACATACACTTACACCAAGTAACACAGACGTACACTGACACCAAGTAACAAAGACATACAATTACACCAAGTAACAAAGACACACACTTACACCAAGTAACAAAGACACACACTTACACCAAGTAACACAGATATACACTGGCACCAATAACAAAGACATGCACTGACACCCAGTAACATAGACACACACGGACACCAAGTAACAAAGACACACACTTGCACCAAGTAACACAGACACACACTTACACCAAGTAACAAAGACAGACACTGATACCCAGTGACACAGACACACACTTACACCAAGTAACAAAGAGATACACTGACACCCAGTAACAAAGACATACACTAACAACCAGTAACACAGACACACACGGACACCCAGGAACACAGACACACACTTACACCAAGTAACACAGACATACACTGACACCAAGTAACAAATACATACACTGATACCCAGTAACGCAGACACACACTTACACCAAGTAACACAGACATACACTGACACCAATTAACAAAGACATACACTGATACCCAGGAACACAGACACACACTTACACCAAGTAACACCGACACACACTTACACCAAGTAACAAAGACATACACTTACACCAAGTAACACAGACATACACTGACAACAAGTAACAAAGACATACAATTAAACCAAGTAACAAAGACACACACGTACACCAAGTATCACAGATATACACTGGCACCAAGTAACAAAGACATGCACTGACACCCAGTAACACAGACACACACGTACACCAAGTAACACAGACACACAATTACACCAAGTAACAAAGACAGACACTGATACCCAGTAACGCAGAAACACACTTACACCAAGTAACAAAGAGATACACTGACACCCAGTAACAAAGACATACACTGACACCCAGTAACACAGACACACACGGACACCAAGTAACAAAGACACACACTTACACCAAGTAACACAGACACACACTGACACCCAGTAACAAAGACATGCACTGAAACCATGTCACAAAGACATACACTGATACCCAGTAACACAGACACACACTTACACCAAGTAACAAAGACATACACTGACACCCAGTAACAAAGACATACACTGACACCCAGTAACACAGACACACACGGACACCAAGTAACAAAGTCACACACTTACCCCAAGTAACAAAGTCACACACTGACACCCAGTAACAAAGACATACACTGAAACCAAGTCACAAAGACATACACTGATACCCAGTAACACAGAAACACACTGACACCCAGTAACAAAGAAATGCACTGATACCAAGTCACAAAGACATACACTGATACCACTGACACCCAGTAACACAAACAAACACACTGACACCAAGTAACACAGACATGCACTGATGCCAAGTCACAAAGACATACACTGATGCACAGTAACACAGACACACACTGACACCAAGTAACAATGACACACACTTGCACCAAGTAACACAGACATACACTGACACCAAGTAACAAAGACAGACAATTACACCAAGTATTTTCACATGCACTGACACCAAGTAACAAAGACATACACTGATACCCAGTAACACAGACACACACTTGCACCAAGTAACAAAGACATACAATTACACCAAGTCACAAAGACACACACTGACACCCAGTAGGAAAGACATACACTGAGACCAAGTCACAAAGACATACACTGATACCCAGTAACACAGACACACACTTACACCAAGTAACAATGACAGACACTGATACTCAGTAACACAGACACACACTTACACTAAGTAACGAAGACATACAATTACACCAAGTCACAAAGACACACACTGACACCCAGTAGGAAAGACATACACTGACACCCAGTAACAAAGACATACACTGACACCCAGTAACACAGACACACACTGACACCAAGTCACAAAGACACACACTGACACGCAGTAACAAAGACATGCACTGACACCAAGTCACAAGGACATACACTGATACAAAGACACACACTTACACCAAGTAACACAGACATACACTGACAACAAGTGACAAAGACATACACTGATACCCAGTATCACAGACACACACTTACACCAAGTAACAAAGACATACACTGACACCAAGTCACAAAGACAAACACTGACACCAAGTAACAAGACATACACTGACTCCAAGTCACAAAGACATACACTGATACCCAGGAACAAAGACACACACTGACACCCAGTAACAAAGACATACACTGATACCAAGTCACAAAGACATTCACTGATACCCAGTAACAGAGAAACACTCTGACACCCAGTTACAAAGACATACACTGATACCATGTCACAAAGACATACACTGATACCAAGTCACAAAGACATACACTGATACCCAGTAACACAGACACGCACTGACACCAGGTAACACAGACATACACTTACACCAAGTAACAAAGACAGACAATTACACCAAGTAACAAAGACATGCACTTTCACCAAGTTTTTTGGCACACACTGACACCAAGTAACAAAGACATACACTGATACCCAGGAACACAGACACACACTTCCACCAAGTAACAAAGACATACACTGCACACCAAGTCACAAAGACACTCACTGACACCCAGTAACAAAGACATACACTGACACCAAGTCACAACGACATACACTGATTCCCAGTAACACAGACTCACACTTACACCAATTAACACAGTCATGCACTGACACCAAGTAACAAAGACATACACTGATACCCAGTAACACAGACACACACTTACTCCAAGTAACAAAGACAGACACTGACATTCAGTAACAAAGACATGCACTGACTGCCAGTAACACAGACACGCACGGACACCAAGTAACAAAGACACACACTTACCCCAAGTAACAAAGTCACACACTGACACCCAGTAACAAAGACATACACTGAAACCAAGTCACAAAGACATACACTGATACCCAGTAACACAGAAACACACTGACACCCAGTAACAAAGAAATGCACTGATACCAAGTCACAAAGACATACACTGATACCACTGACACCCAGTAACACAAACAAACACACTGACACCAAGTAACACAGACATGCACTGATGCCAAGTCACAAAGACATACACTGATGCACAGTAACACAGACACACACTGACACCAAGTAACAATGACACACACTTACACCAAGTAACACAGACATACACTGACACCAAGTAACAAAGACAGACAATTACACCAAGTATTTTCACATGCACTGACACCAACTAACAAAGACATACACTGATACCCAGTAACACAGACACACACTTGCACCAAGTAACAAAGACATACAATTACACCAAGTCACAAAGACACACACTGACACCCAGTAGGAAAGACATACACTGAGACCAAGTCACAAAGACATACACTGATACCCAGTAACACAGACACACACTTACACCAAGTAACAATGACAGACACTGATACTCAGTAACACAGACACACACTTACACTAAGTAACGAAGACATAAACTAGACACCCAGTAACAAAGACATACACTGACACCCAGTAACACAGACACACACTGACACCAAGTCACAAAGACACACACTGACACGCAGTAACAAAGACATGCACTGACACCAAGTCACAAGGACATACACTGATACAAAGACACACACTTACACCAAGTAACACAGACATACACTGACAACAAGTGACAAAGACATACACTGATACCCAGTATCACAGACACACACTTACACCAAGTAACAAAGACATACACTGACACCAAGTCACAAAGACAAACACTGACACCAAGTAACAAGACATACACTGACTCCAAGTCACAAAGACATACACTGATACCCAGGAACAAAGACACACACTGACACCCAGTAACAAAGACATACACTGATACCAAGTCACAAAGACATTCACTGATACCCAGTAACAGAGAAACACTCTGACACCCAGTTACAAAGACATACACTGATACCATGTCACAAAGACATACACTGATACCCAGTAACACAGACACGCACTGACACCAGGTAACAAAGACATACACTTACACCAAGAAACAAAGACACACACTTACACCAAGTAACACAGACATACACTTACACCAAGTAACAAAGACAGACAATTACACCAAGTAACAAAGACATGCACTTTCACCAAGTTTTTTGGCACACACTGACACCAAGTAACAAAGACATACACTGATACCCAGGAACACAGACACACACTTCCACCAAGTAACAAAGACATACACTGCACACCAAGTCACAAAGACACTCACTGACACCCAGTAACAAAGACATACACTGACACCAAGTCACAACGACATACACTGATTCCCAGTAACACAGACTCACACTTACACCAATTAACACAGTCATGCACTGACACCAAGTAACAAAGACATACACTGATACCCAGTAACACAGACACACACTTACTCCAAGTAACAAAGACAGACACTGACATTCAGTAACAAAGACATGCACTGACTCCCAGTAACACAGACACGCACGGACACCAAGTAACAAAGACACACACTTACACCAAGTAACACAGACACACACTGACACCCAGTAACGCAGACACACACTTACATCAAGTAACTCAGACATACACTGACACCAAGTAACAAAGACATACACTGACACCCAGTAGTAAAGACATACACGAACACCCAGTAACACAGACACACACGGACACCAAGTAACAAAGACACACACTTACACCAAGTAACACAGACACACACGGACACCCAGTAACACAGACACACACTTGCACCAAGTAACAAAGACATACACTGACACCAAGTAACAAAGACATACACTGATACCCAGTAACGCAACACACACTTACACCAAGTAACACAGACATACACTGACACCAAGTAACAAAGACATACACTTACACCAAGTAACAAAGACACACACTTACACCAAGTAACACAGATGTACACTGGCACCAATAACAAAGACATGCACTGACACCCAGTAGCATAGACACACACGGACACCAAGTAACAAAGACATACACTTACACCAAGTAACACAGACACACACTTACACCAAGTAACAAAGAGATACACTTACACACAGTAACAAAGACATACACTAACACCCAGTAACACAGACACACACGGACACCAAGTAACAAAGACACACACTTACACCAAGTGACACAGACACACACGGACACCCAGTAACACAGACACACACTTACACCAAGTAACAAAGACATACACTGACACCAAGTAACAAAGACATACACTGAAACCCAGTAACGCAGACACACACTTACACCAAGTAACACAGACACACACTTACACCAAGTAACAAAGACATACACTTACACCAAGTAACACAGACATACACTGACAACAAGTAACAAAGACATACAATTACACCAGGTAACAAAGACACACACGTACAGCAAGTAACACAGACACACAATTACACCAAGTAACAAAGACAGACACTGATACCCAGTAACGCAGAAACACACTTACACCAAGTAACAAAGACATACACTGACACCCAGTAACGAAGACATACTCTGATACCCAGTAACACAGACACACACGGACACCAAGTAACAAAGACACACACTTACACCAAGTAACACAGACACACACTGACACCCAGCAACAAAAACATGCAATGAAACCATGTCACAAACACATACACTGATACCCAGTAACACAGACACACACTTACACCAAGTAACAAAGACATACACTGACACCCAGTAACAAAGACATACACTGGCACCCAGTAACACAGACACACACGGACACCAAGTAACAAAGACACACAATTACACCAAGTAACACAGACATACACTGATAACCAGTAACGCAGAAACACACTTACACCAAGTAACAAAGACATACACTGACACCCAGTAACAAAGACATACACTGACACCCAGTAACACAGACACACACGGACACCAAGTAACAAAGACACACACTTACACCAAGTAACACAGACACACACTGACACCCAGTAACAAGGACATGCACTGAAACCATGTCACAAAGACAGACACTGATACCCAGTAACACAGACACACACTTACACCAAGTAACAAAGACATACACTGACACCCAGTAACAAAGACATACACTGACACCCAGTAACACAGACACACACGGACACCAAGTAACAAAGACACACACTTACACCAAGTAACACAGACACACACTGACACCCAGTAACAAAGACATGCACTGATACCAAGTCACAAAGACATACACTGATACCACTGACACCCAGTAACACAAACAAACACACTGACACCAAGTAACACAGACATGCACTGATGCCAAGTCACAAAGACATACACTGATGCACAGTAACACAGACACACACTGACACCAAGTAACAATGACACACACTTACACCAAGTAACACAGACATACACTGACACCAAGTAACAAAGACAGACAATTACACCAAGTATTTTGACATGCACTGACACCAAGTAACAAAGACATACACTGATACCCAGTAACACAGACACACACTTACACCAAGTAACAAATACATACACTGACACCAAGTCACAAAGACACACACTGACACCCAGTAGGAAAGACATACACTGAGACCAAGTCACAAAGACATACACTGATACCCAGTAACACAGACACACACTTACACCAAGTAACAATGACAGACACTGATACTCAGTAACACAGACACACACTGACACTAAGTAACAAAGACATGCACTGACACCCAGTAACAAAGACATACACTGACACCCAGTAACACAGACACACACTGACACCAAGTCACAAAGACACACACTGACACGCAGTAACAAAGACATGCACTGACACCAAGTCACAAGGACATACACTGATACAAAGACACACACTTACACCAAGTAACACAGACATACACTGACAACAAGTAACAAAGACATACACTGATACCCAGTATCACAGACAAACACTTACACCAAGTAACAAAGACAGACACTGACACCAAATCACAAAGACAAACACTGACACCAAGTAACAAAGACACACACGTACACCAAGTAACAAAGACACACACGTACACCAAGTAACAAAGACACACACTTACACCAAGTAACACAGACACACACTGACACCCAGTAACAAAGACATACACTGAAACCAAGTCACAAAGACATACACTGATACCCAGTAACAAAGAGATACACTGATACCAAGTCACAAAGACATACACTGTTACCACTGACACCCAGTAACACAAACAAACACACTGACACCAAGTGACACAGACATGCACTGATACAAAGTCACAAAGACATACACTGATACACAGTAACACAGACACACACTGACACCAAGTAACAATGACACACACTTACACCAAGTAACACAGACATACACTGACACCAAGTAACAAAGACAGACTATTACACCAAGCAACAAAGACATACACTTACACCAAGTATTTTGACATACACTGACACCAAGTAACAAAGACATACACTGATACCCAGTAACGCAGACACACACTTACACCAAGTAACAAAGACATACACTGACACCAAGTCACAAAGACACACACTGACACCCAGTAAGAAAGGCATGCACTGACACCAAGTCACAAAGGCATACACTGATACCCAGTAACACAGACACACACTTACACCAAGTAACAATGACAGACACTGATACCCAGTAACACAGACACACACTTACACCAAGTAACAAAGACATACACTGACACCCAGTAACAAAGACATACACTGACACCCAGTAACACAGACACACACTGACACCAAGTCACAAAGACACACACTGACTCCCAGTAACAAAGACATGCACTGACACCAAGTCACAAGGACATACACTGATACACAGACACACTCTTACACCAATTAACACAGACACACACTTACACCAAGTAACAATGACAGACACTGATACCCAGTAACACAGACACACACTTACACCAAGTAACAGAGACACACACTGACAGCCAGTAACAAAGACATACACTGACACCCAGTAACACAGACACACACTGACACCAAGTCACAAAGACACACACTGACTCCCAGTAACAAAGACATGCACTGACACCAAGTCACAAGGACATACACTGATACACAGACACACTCTTACACCAAGTAACACAGACATGCACTGACAACAAGTAACAAAGACATACACTGAAAGCCAGTATCACAGACACACACTTACACCAAGTAACAAAGACATACACTGACACCAAGTCACAAAGACACACACTGACACCAAGTAACAAAGACATACACTGACTCCAAGTCACAATGACATCCACTGATACCCAGGAACACAGACACACACTGACACCCAGTAACAAAGACATACACTGATACCAAGTCACAAAGACATACACTGATACCCAGTAACACAGAAACACTCTGACACCCAGTTACAAAGACATACACAGATACCAAGTCACAAAGACATACACTGATACCAAGTCACAAAGACATGCACTGATACCCAGTAACACAGACACGCACTGACACCAGGTAACAAAGACATGCACTGACATCAAGTAACAAAGACATACACTTACACCAAGTAACAAAGACACACACTTACACCAAGTAACACAGACATACACTGACAACAAGTAACAAAGACATACACTGTCACCATTTGACAAAGACATACACTGACACCAAGTATTTTGGCACACACTGACACCAAGTAACAAAGACATACACTGATACCCAGTAACACAGACACACACTTACACCAAGTAACAAAGACATACACTGCACACCAAGTCACAAAGACACACACTGACACCCAGTAACACAGACACACACGGACACCAAGTAACAAAGACACACACTTACACCAAGTAACATAGACACACACTGACACCCAGTAACAAAGATATGCACTGAAACCATGTCACAAAGACATACACTGATACCCAGTAACACAGACACACACGTACACCAAGTAACAAAGACATACACTGACACCCAGTGACAAAGACATACACTGACACCCAGTAACACAGACACACACGGACACCAAGTAACAAAGACACACACTTACACCAAGTAACACAGACACACACTGACACCCAGTAACAAAGACATACACTGAAACCAAGTCACAAAGACATACACTGATACCCAGTAACACAGACACAAACTGACACCCAGTAACAAAGACATACACTGACACCCAGTAACACAGACACACACGGACACCAAGTAACAAAGACACACACTTACACCAAGTAACACAGACACACACTGACACCCAGTAACAAAGACATACACTGAAACCAAGTCACAAAGACATACACTGATACCCAGTAACACAGACACAAACTGACACCCAGTAACAAAGACATACACTGATACCAAGTCACAAAGACATACACTTACACCAAGTAACACTGACATACACTGACACCAAGTAACAATGACACACACTTACACCAAGTAACACAGACATACACTGACACCAAGTAACAAAGACAGACAATTACACCAAGTAACAAAGACATACACTTACACCAAGTAACAATGACACGCACTTACACCCAGTAACAAAGACATACACTGAAACCAAGTCACAAAGACATACACTGATACCCAGTAACACAGACACAAACTGACACCCAGTAACAAAGACATACACTGATACCAAGTCACAAAGACATACACTTACACCAAGTAACACTGACATACACTGACACCAAGTAACAATGACACACACTTACACCAAGTAACACAGACATACACTGACACCAAGTAACAAAGACAGATTATTACGCAAAGTAACAAAGACATACACTTGCACCAAGTATTTTGACATACACTTACACCAAGTAACAAAGACATACACTGACACCCAGTAACAAAGACATACACTGACACCCAGTAACACAGACACACACGGACACCAAGTAACAAAGACACACACTTACACCAAGTAACATAGACACACACTGACACCCAGTAACAAAGATATGCACTGAAACCATGTCACAAAGACATACACTGATACCCAGTAACACAGACACACACGGACACCAAGTAACAAAGACACACACTTACACCAAGTAACACAGACACACACTGACACCCAGTAACAAAGACATACACTGAAACCAAGTCACAAAGACATACACTGATACCCAGTAACACAGACACAAACTGACACCCAGTAACAAAGACATACACTGATACCAAGTCACAAAGACATACACTGACACCAAGTAACACTGACATACACTGACACCAAGTAACAATGACACACACTTACACCAAGTAACACAGACATACACTGACACCAAGTAACAAAGACAGACAATTACACCAAGTAACAAAGACATACACTTGCACCAAGTATTTTGACATACACTGACACCAAGTAACAAAGACATACACTGATACCCAGTAACACAGACATACACTTACACCAAGTAACAAAGACATACACTGACACCAAGTCACAAAGACACACACTGACACCCAGTTAGAAAGACATACACTTATACCAAGTAACAATGACAGACACTGATACCCAGTAACACAGACACACACTTACACCAAGTTACAAAGACATACACTGACACCCAGTAACAAAGACATACACTGACACCCAGTAACACAGACACACACGGACACCAAGTAACAAAGACACACACTTACACCAAGTAACACAGACACACACTGACACCCAGTAACACAAACAAACACACTGAAACCAAGTAACACAGACATGCACTGATACCAAGTCAGAAAGACATACACTGATGCCCAGTAACACAGACATACACTGACACCAAGTAACAAAGACAGACAATTACGCCAAGTAACAAATACACACACTTGCACCAAGTAACAATGACACACACTTACACCAAGTAACACAGACATACACTGACACCAAGTAACAAACACAGACAATTACACCAGGTAACAAAGACATACACTGATACACTGTAACACAGACACACACCTACACCAAGTAACAAAGACAAACACTGACACCAAGTTACAAAGACACACACCGACTCCCAGTAACAAAGACATACACTGACACCAAGTCACAAAGACATACACTGATACCAAGTCACAAAGACATACACTGATACCCAGTAACACAGACACACTCTTACACCAAGTAACACAGACATACACTGACACCAAGTAACAAAGACATGCACAGATACCCAGTCACACAGACACACACTTACACCAAGTAACAAAGACATACACTGACACCCAGTAACAAAGGCATACACTGACACCAAGTAACGCAGACACACACTTACACCAAGTAACAAAGACATACACAGACACCAAGTCACGAAGACACACACTGACACCCAGTAACAAAGACATACACTGACACCAAGTCTCAAAGACATACACTGATACCCAGTAACAAAGACACACACTTACACCAAGTAACACAGACATATTCAGACACCAAGTAACAAAGAAATGCACTGATACCCAGTAACACAGACACACACTTACACCAAGTAACAAAGACAGACACTGATACCCAGTAACACAGACACACACTTACACCAAGTAACAAAGACATACACTGACACCCAGTAACACAGACACACACTGAAACCCAGTAACACAAACAAACACACTGACACCAAGTAACACAGACATACACTGATACCAAGTCACAAAGACATACACTGATGCCCAGTAACACAGACACACACTGAAACCAAGTAACAAAGACATACACGCACACCCAGTAACAAAGACATACACTTACACCAAGTTACAAAGACATACACTGATACCAAGTCACAAAGACATACACTGATGCCCAGTAACAAAGACATACACTGACACCAAGTAACAAAGACATACACTCACACCCAGTAACAAAGACATACACTTACACCAAGTTACAAAGACATACACTGATACCCAGTAACACAGACACACACTTACACCAAGTAACACAGTCATACACTGACACCAAGTAACAAAGACATGCACTGATACCCAGTAACATAGACACACACTTACACCAAGTAACAAAGACAGACACTGATACCCAGTAACACAGACACACACATACACCAAGTAAGAAAGACATACACCGACACACAGTAACAAAGACATACACTTACACCAAGTATTTTGACATACACTGACACCAAGTAACAAAGACATACACTCATACCCAGTAACACAGACACACACTTACACCAAGTAACAAAGACATACACTGACACCAAGTCACAAAGACACACACTGACACCCAGTAACAAAGACATACACTGACACCAAGTAACAATGACACAGACTTACACCAAGTAACACAGATACACACTGACACCCAGTAACACAGACACACACTTACACCAACTAACACAGACATCCACTGACACCAAGTAACAAAGACAGACAATTACACCAAGTAACAAAGACATACACTTACACAAAGTATTTTGACATAAACTGACACCAAGTAACAAAGACAAACACTGATACCCAGTAACACAGACACACACTTACACCATGTAACACAAACATACACTGACACCAAGTAACAAAGTCATGTGCAGATACCCAGTAACACAGACACACACTTACACCAAGTAACAAAGATAGACACTGATACCCAGTAACACAGACACACACTTACACCAAGTAACAAAGACATACACTGACACCCAGTAACACAGACATACACTGACACCAAGTAACAAACACAGACAATTACACCAGGTAACAAAGACATACACTGATACACTGTAACACAGACACACACCTACACCAAGTAACAAAGACAAACACTGACACCAAGTTACAAAGACACACACCGACTCCCAGTAACAAAGACATACACTGACACCAAGTCACAAAGACATACACTGATACCCAGTAACACAGACACACACTTACACCATGTAACACAAACATACACTGACACCAAGTAACAAAGTCATGTGCAGATACCCAGTAACACAGACACACACTTACACCAAGTAACAAAGAGAGACACTGATACCCAGTAACACAGACACACACTTACACCAAGTAATAAAGACATACACTGACACCCAGTAACAAAGACATACACTGACACCCAGTAACAAAGACATACACTTACACCATGTAACACAAACATACACTGACACCAAGTAACAAAGTCATGTGCAGATACCCAGTAACACAGACACACACTTACACCAAGTAACAAAGAGAGACACTGATACCCAGTAACACAGACACACACTTACACCAAGTAATAAAGACATACACTGACACCCAGTAACAAAGACATACACTGACACCCAGTAACACAGACATACACTTACACCAAGTAACAAAGACAGACACTGACACCCAGTAACAAAGACATACACTGACACCAAGTCACGAAGACACACACTGACACCCAGTAACAAAGACATACACTGACACCAAGTCTCAAAGACATACACTGATACCCAGTAACAAAGACACACACTTACACCAAGTAACACAGACATATTCAGACACCAAGTAACAAAGAAATGCACTGATACCCAGTAACACAGACACACACTAACACCAAGAAACAAAGACAGACACTGATACCCAGTAACACAGACACACACTTACACCAAGTAACAAAGACATACACTGACACCCAGTAACACAGACACACACTGACACCCAGTAACACAAACAAACACACTGACACCAAGTAACACAGACATACACTGATACCAAGTCAGAAAGACATACACTGATGCCCAGTAACACAGACACACACTGAAACCAAGTAACAAAGACATACACTGACACCAAGTAACAAAGACATACACTTACACCCAGTAACAAAGACATGCACTTACACCAAGTTACAAAGACATACACTGATACCCAGTAACACAGACACACACTTACACCAAGTAACACAGTCATACACTGACACCAAGTAACAAAGACATGCACTGATACCCAATAACATAGACACACACTTACACCAAGTAACAAAGACAGACACTGATACCCAGTAACACAGACACACACATACACCAAGTAACAAAGACATACACCGACACACAGTAACAAAGACATACACTTACACCAAGTATTTTGACATACACTGACACCAAGTAACAAAGACATACACTCATACCCAGTAACACAGACACACACTTACACCAAGTAACAAAGACATACACTGACACCAAGTCACAAAGACACACACTGACACCCAGTAACAAAGACATACACTGACACCAAGTCACAAAGACATGCACTGATACCCAGTAACACAGACACACTCTTACACCAAGTAACACAGACATACACTGACACCAAGTAACAAAGACATGCACAGATACCCAGTAACACAGACACACACTTACACCAAGTAACAAAGACAGACACTGATACCCAGTAACACAGACACACACTTACACCAAGTAACAAAGACATACACTGACACCCAGTAACAAAGACATACACTGACACCCAGTAACGCAGACACACACGGACACCAAGTAACAATGACACAGACTTACACCAAGTAACACAGATACACACTGACACCCAGTAACACAGACACACACTTACACCAAGTAACACAGACATACACTGACACCAAGTAACAAAGACAGACAATTACACCAAGTAACAAAGACATACACTTACACAAAGTATTTTGACATACACTGACACCAAGTAACAAAGACATACACTGATACCCAGTAACACAGACACACACTTACACCATGTAACACAAACATACACTGACACCAAGTAACAAAGTCATGTGCAGATACCCAGTAACACAGACACACACTTACACCAAGTAACAAAGACAGACACTGATACCCAATAACACAGACACACACTTACACCAAGTAACAAAGACATACACTGACACCCAGTAACACAGACATACACTTACACCAAGTAACAAAGACAGACACTGACACCCAGTAACAAAGACATACACTGACACCAAGTCACGAAGACACACACTGACACCCAGTAACAAAGACATACACTGACACCAAGTCTCAAAGACATACACTGATACCAAGTAACAAAGACACGCACTTACACCAAGTAACACAGACATATTCAGACACCAAGTATCAAAGAAATGCACTGATACCCAATAACACAGACACACACTTACACCAAGTAACAACGACAGACACTGATACCCAGTAACACAGACACACACTTACACCAAGTAACAAAGACATACACTGACACCCAGTAACACAGACACACACTGACACCCAGTAACACACACAAAGACACTGACACCAAGTAACACAGACATACACTGATACCAAGTCACAAAGACATACACTGATGCCCAGTAACACAGACACACACTGAAACCAAGTAACAAAGACATACACTGACACCAAGTAACAAAGACATACACTGACACCAAGTAACAAAGACATACACTTACACCCAGTAACAAAGACATGCACTTACACCAAGTTACAAAGACATACACTGATACCCAGTAACACAGACACACACTTACACCAAGTAACACAGTCATACACTGACACCAAGTAACAAAGACATGCACTGATACCCAATAACATAGACACACACTTACACCAAGTAACAAAGACAGACACTGATACCCAGTAACACAGACACACACATACACCAAGTAACAAAGACATACACCGACACACAGTAACAAAGACATACACTTACACCAAGTATTTTGACATACACTGACACCAAGTAACAAAGACATACACTCATACCCAGTAACACAGACACACACTTACACCAAGTAACAAAGACATACACTGACACCAAGTCACAAAGACACACACTGACACCCAGTAACAAAGACATACACTGACACCAAGTCACAAAGACATGCACTGATACCCAGTAACACAGACACACTCTTACACCAAGTAACACAGACATACACTGACACCAAGTAACAAAGACATGCACAGATACCCAGTAACACAGACACACACTTACACCAAGTAACAAAGACAGACACTGATACCCAGTAACACAGACACACACTTACACCAAGTAACAAAGACATACACTGACACCCAGTAACAAAGACATACACTGACACCCAGTAACGCAGACACACACGGACACCAAGTAACAATGACACAGACTTACACCAAGTAACACAGATACACACTGACACCCAGTAACACAGACACACACTTACACCAAGTAACACAGACATACACTGACACCAAGTAACAAAGACAGACAATTACACCAAGTAACAAAGACATACACTTACACAAAGTATTTTGACATACACTGACACCAAGTAACAAAGACATACACTGATACCCAGTAACACAGACACACACTTACACCATGTAACACAAACATACACTGACACCAAGTAACAAAGTCATGTGCAGATACCCAGTAACACAGACACACACTTACACCAAGTAACAAAGACAGACACTGATACCCAATAACACAGACACACACTTACACCAAGTAACAAAGACATACACTGACACCCAGTAACACAGACATACACTTACACCAAGTAACAAAGACAGACACTGACACCCAGTAACAAAGACATACACTGACACCAAGTCACGAAGACACACACTGACACCCAGTAACAAAGACATACACTGACACCAAGTCTCAAAGACATACACTGATACCCAGTAACAAAGACACGCACTTACACCAAGTAACACAGACATATTCAGACACCAAGTAACAAAGAAATGCACTGATACCCAATAACACAGACACACACTTACACCAAGTAACAACGACAGACACTGATACCCAGTAACACAGACACACACTTACACCAAGTAACAAAGACATACACTGACACCCAGTAACACAGACACACACTGACATCCAGTAACACACACAAAGACACTGACACCAAGTAACACAGACATACACTGATACCAAGTCACAAAGACATACACTGATGCCCAGTAACACAGACACACACTGAAACCAAGTAACAAAGACATACACTGACACCAAGTAACAAAGACATACACTTACACCCAGTAACAAAGACATGCACTTACACCAAGTTACAAAGACATACACTGATACCCAGTAACACAGACACACACTTACACCAAGTAACACAGTCATACACTGACACCAAGTAACAAAGACATGCACTGATACCCAGTAACATAGACACACACTTACACCAAGTAACAAAGACAGACACTGATACCCAGTAACACAGACACACACATACACCAAGTAACAAAGACATACACCGACACACAGTAACAAAGACATACACTTACACCAAGTATTTTGACATACACTGACACCAAGTAACAAAGACATACACTCATACCCAGTAACACAGACACACACTTACACCAAGTAACAAAGACATACACTGACACCAAGTCACAAAGACACACACTGACACCCAGTAACAAAGACATACACTGACACCAAGTCACAAAGAAATGCACTGATACCCAGTAACACAGACACACTCTTACACCAAGTAACACAGATACACTGACAGCAAGTAACAAAGACATGCACAGATACCCAGTAACACAGACACACACTTACACCAAGTAACAAAGACAGACACTGATACACAGTAACACAGACACACACTTACACCCAGTAACAAAGACTTACAATGACACCCAGTAACAAAGACATACACTGACACCAAGCAACGCAGACACACACGGACACCAAGTAACAAAGACACAGACTTACAGCAAGTAACACAGACGCACACTGACACCCAGTAACACAGACACACACTTACACCAAGTAACACAGACATACACTGACACCAAGTAACAAAGACAGACACAGATACCCAGTAACACAGGCACACACTTACACCAAGTAACACAGACATACACTGACACCAAGTAACAAAGACATGCACTGATACCCAGTAACACAGACATACACTTACACCAAGTAACAAAGACAGACAATTACACCAAGTAACAAAGACATACACTTACACAAAGTATTTTGACATACACTGACACCAAGTAACAAAGACATACACCGATACCCAGTAACACAGACACACACTTACACCATGTAACACAAACATACACTGACACCAAGTAACAAAGTCATGTGCAGATACCCAGTAACACAGACACACACTTACACCAAGTAACAAAGAGAGACACTGATACCCAGTAACACAGACACACACTGACACCAAGTAACAAAGACATACGCTTACACCAAGTAAAAAAAACATACACTGATACACAGTCACACAGACACACACTTACACCAAGTAACAAAGACATACACTGACACCAAGTCACAAAGACACACACTGATACCCAGTAACACAGACGCACATTTACACCAAGTAACAAAGACATACACTTACACCAAGTAACACAGACATACAACTACACCAAGTATTTTGACATACACTGACACCCAGTAACAAAGACATTCACTGACAACAAGTCACAAACACATACAATGACACCAAGTATCAAAGACATACAATTACACCAAGTAACAAAGACACACACTTACACCAAGTAACAAAGACATACACTGAAAAGAAGTAACAAAGACACACACTTACAGCAAGTAACACAGACATACACTGACACCAAGTAACAAAGACAGACAATTACACAAAGTAACAAAGACATACACCTACACCAAGTATTTTTACATACACTGAGACAAAGTAACAAAGACATACACTGAAAAGAAGTAACAAAGACACACACTGACCCCCAGTAACACAGACACACACTGACCCCCAGTAACACAGACATACACTGATACCCAGTAACACAGACACACTCTTACACCAAGTAACAAAGACCTACACTGACACCAAGTAACAAAGACATACACTGATACCCAGTATCACAGACACTCACTTACACCAAGTCACAAAGACATACACTGACACCAAGTCACAAAGACACACACTGACACCCAGTAACAAAGACATACACTGACACCAAGTCACAAAGACATACACTGATACCCAGTAACACAGACACACACTTACACCAAGTAACACAGACATGCACTGACACCAAGTAACAAAGACATACACTGATACCCAGTAACACAGACAGTCTTACACCGAGATAGAAACACACACTGACCCCCAGTAACACAGACACACACTGACCCCCAGTAACACAGACATACACTGATACCCAGTAATACAGACACACACTTACACCAAGTAACAAAGACATAGACTGACACCAAGTCACAAAGACATACACTGACACCCAGTAACAAAGACATACACTGACACCAAGTCACAAAGACATACACTGATACCCAGTAACACAGACACACACTTACACCAAGTAACACAGACATACGCTGACAACAAGTAACAAAGACATACACTTACACCAAGTATTTTGACATACACTGACACCAAGTAACAAAGACATAAACTGATACCCAGTAACACAGACACACACTTACACTAAGTAACAAAGACATACAATGACACCAAGTCACAAAGACACACACTGACAACCAGTAACAAAGACATACAATGACACCAAGTCACAAAGACACACACTGACACCCAGTAACAAAGACATACACTGACACCAAGTCACAAAGACATACAGTGATACCCAGTAACACAGTCACACAGTTACAACAAGTAACACAGACATGCACTGACACCAAGTAACAAAGCCATACACTGATACCCAGTAACACAGACATACACTTACACCAAGTAACAAAGACATACACTGACACCAAGTCACAAAGACACATACTGACACCCAGTAACAAAGACATACACTGACACCAAGTCACAAAGACATACACTGATACCCAGTAACACAGTCACACAGTTACAACAAGTAACACAGACATATACTGACACCAAGTAACAAAGACATACACTGATACCCAGTATCACAGACACTCACTGACACCAAGTCACAACGACACACACTGACACCCAGTAACAAAGACATACACTGACACCAAGTCACAAAGACATACACTGATACCCAGTAACACAGACACACACTTACACCAAGTAACACAGACATGCACTGACACCAAGTAACAAATACATACACTGATACCCAGTAACACAGACAGTCTTACACCTAGATAGAAACACACACTGACCCCCAGTAACACAGACACACACTGACCCCCAGTAACACAGACATACACTGATACCCAGTAATACAGACACACAATGACACCAAGTAACAAAGACATACACTGACACCAAGTCACAAAGACATACACTGATACCCAGTAACACAGACACACACTTACACCAAGTAACACAGACATGCACTGACACCAAGTAACAAAGACATGCACTGATACCCAGTAACACAGACACACACTTACACCAAGTAACAAAGACAGACACTGATACCCAGTAACACAGTCACACACTTACACCAAGTAACAAAGACATACACTGACACCGAGTAACAAAGACATACACTGACACCCAGTAACACAGACACACACGGACACCAAGTAAAAAAGACACACACTTACACCAAGTAACACAGACACACACTGACACCCAGCAACACAAACAAATACACTGACACCAAGTAACACAGACATAAACTGACACCAAGTAACAAAGACATACACTGATACCCAGTAACACAGGCACACACTGACACCAAGTAACAAAGACACACAGTGGCGCAGTGGTTAGCACCGCAGCCTCACAGCTCCAGGGACCCGGGTTCGATTCCGGGTACTGCCTGTGTGGAGTTTGCAAGTTCTCCCTGTGTCTGCGTGGGTTTCCTCCGGGTGCTCCGGTTTCCTCCCACAAGCCAAAAGACTTGCAGGTTGATAGGTAAATTGGCCATTACAAATTGTCACTAGTATAGGTAGGTGGTAGGGAAATATAGGGACAGGTGGGGATGTGGTAGGAATATGGGATTAGTGTAGGATTAGTATAAATGGGTGGTTGATGTTCGGCACTGACTCGGTGGGCCGAAGGGCCTGTTTCAGTGCTGTATCTCTAATCTAATCTGAAGTAACAATGACATACACTGACACCAAGTAACAAAGACACACACTTACACCCAGTAACAAAGACATACACTTACACCAAGGAACAAAGACAAACACTGACACCAAGTCACAAACACAGACACTGACACCAAGTAACAAAGACATACAATTGCTGCAAGTAACAAAGACATACACTGATACCCAGTAACACAGACACACACTGACACCCAGTTAGAAACACACACTGACCCCCAGTAACACAGACACACACTGACCCCCCGTAACAGAGACATACACTGATACACAGTAACACAGACACACACTTACTCCAAGTAACAAAGACATACACTGACACCAAGTAACAAAGACATACACAGATACCCAGTAACACAGACAAACACTTACACCAAGTAACAAAGACAGACACTGACACCCAGTAACACAAACAAACACACTGACACCCGGTAACACAGGCACACACTGACACCAAGTAACAAAGACATACACTGATGCCCAGGCACACACTGGGTGGACACATTGGCGCAGTTGTTAGCACCGCAGCCGCACAGCTCCAGGGACCCGGGTTCGAATCTGGGTACTGCCTGTGCGGAGTTTGCAAGTTCTCCCTGTGTTTGCGTGGGTTTCCTCCGGGTGCTCCTGTTTCCTCCCACATGCCAAAGACTTGCAGGTTGATAGGTTAACTGGCCTTTATAGATTGCCCCGAGTATAGGTAGGGGGTAGGGAAAGATATAGGGACTGGTGGGGATGTTATTAGAATATGGGATTTGTGTAGGATTAGTATAAATGGGTGGTTTATGGTCGGCACAGACTCGGTGGGCCGAAGGGCCTGTTTAAGTGCTGTGTCTCCAAACGAAACTAAATACTGACACCTAGTGTCACAGACACACACTGACACCCAGTAACACACACTGATACACAGTAACAAAGACACACACTGACACCAAGTAACAAAGACACACACTTACCTCAGGTAACACAGACATACACTGACACCAAGTAACAAAGACATACACTGTTACCCAGTAACACAGACACACACTTAAACCAAGTTACAAAGAGATACACTGATACCAAGTAACACAGGCACACACTGACACCAAGTAACAAAGACATACACTGTTACCCAGTAACACAGACACACATTTACACCAAGTAACAAAGACAGACACTGACACCAAGTAACACAGACATACACTGACACCAAGTAACAAAGACATACACTGATACCAAGTAACAAAGACATACACTGACACCAAGTAACAAAGACATACACTGACAACAAGTCACAAAGACATACAATTACACCAAGTAACAAAGACACACACTTACACCAAGTAACACAGACATACACTGACACCAAGTCACAAAGACATACACTGTTACCCAGTAACACAGACACACACTTACACCAAGTAACAAAGACATACACTGACACCAAGTCACTAAGACACATACTGACACCCAGTAACAAAGACATACACTGACACCAAGTCACAAAGACATACACTGATACCCAGTAACACAGTCACACAGTTACAACAAGTAACACAGACATACACTGACACCAAGTAACAAAGACATACACTGATACCCAGTAACACAGACACACACTTACACCAAGTAACAAACACAGACACTGATAACCAGTTACACAGACACGCACTTACACCATGTAACAAAGACATACACTGACACCAGGTAACAAATACATTCACAGACACCCAGTAACGCAGACAGACACGGACACCAAGTGACACAGACACACACTGACATCCAGTAACACAGACACACACTTACACCAAGTAACAAAGACAGACACTGACACAAAGTAACAAAGACATACGCTGACACCAAGTAACAAAGACATACAGCGATACCCAGTAACGCAGACACACACTTACACCATGTAACAAAGACATACACTGACACCAAGTCACAAAGACACAAACTGACACCCAGTAACAAAGACATACACTGACACCAAGTCACAAAGACATACACTGATACCCAGTAACACAGACACACACTTACACCAAGTAAGACAGACATACACTGACACCAAGTAACAAAGATATACACTGATACCCTGTAACACAGACACACACTTACACAAAGTAACAAAGACAGACACTGATACTCAGTAACACAGACACACACATAGACCAAGTAACAAAGAATGCACTGACACCCAGTAACAAAGACATACACTGACACCCAGTAACATAGACACACACGGCCACCAAGTAACAAAGACACACACTTACACCAAGTAACACAGACACACACTGACACCCAGTAACACAGACACACAGTTACACCAAGTACCACAGACATACACTGACACCAAGTAACAAAGACATACACTGATACCCAGTAACACAGACACACACTTACACCAAGTAACACAGACATACACTGACACCAAGCAACAAAGACATACACTGATACCCAGTAACAAAGACACACTTACACCAAGTAACAAAGACAGACACTGATACCCAGTACCACAGTTACACACTTACACCAATTAACAAAGACATACACTGATACCCAGTAACACAGACACACACTTACACCAAGTAACACAGACATACACTGACACCAAGTAACAAAGACATGCACTGACACCAAGTAACAAAGTCATACACTTACACCAAGTAACAAAGACGCACACTTACACCAAGTAACACAGACATACACTGACACCAAGTAACAAAGACAGACAATTACACCAAGTAACAAAGTCACACACTTACACCAAGTAACAAAGACAGACACTGATACCCAGTACCACAGTCACACACTTACACCAATTAACAAAGACATACACTGATACCCAGTAACACAGGCACAGACTTACACCAAGTAACACAGACATACACTGACACCAAGTAACAAAGACAGACAATTACACCAAGTAACAAAGTCACACACTTACACCAAGTATTTTGACATACCCTGACACCAAGTAACAAAGACATACACTGATACCCAATAACACAGACACACACTTACACCAAGTAACAAAGACATACACTGACACCAGGTAACAAAGACATACACTGACACACAGTAACACAGACACACACATAGACCAAGTAACAAAGACAGACACTGATACTCAGTAACACAGACACACACATAGACCAAGTAACAAAGAATGCACTGACACCCAGTAACAAAGACATACACTGACACCCAGTAACATAGACACACACGGCCACCAAGTAACAAAGACACACACTTACACCAAGTAACACAGACACACACTGACACCCAGTAACACAGACACACAGTTACACCAAGTACCACAGACATACACTGACACCAAGTAACAAAGACATACACTGATACCCAGTAACAAAGACACACTTACACCAAGTAACAAAGACAGACACTGATACCCAGTACCACAGTTACACACTTACACCAATTAACAAAGACATACACTGATACCCAGTAACACAGACACACACTTACACCAAGTAACACAGACATACACTGACACCAAGTAACAAAGAAATACACTGATACCCAGTAACAAAGACACACGCTTACACCAAGTAACAAAGACATACACTGATACCCAGTCCCACAGTCACACACTTACACCAATTAACAAAGACATACACTGATACCCAGTAACACAGGCACAGACTTACACCAAGTAACACAGACATACACTGACACCAAGTAACAAAGACATGCACTGACACCAAGTAACAAAGTCATACACTTACACCAAGTAACAAAGACGCACACTTACACCAAGTAACACAGACATACACTGACACCAAGTAACAAAGACAGACAATTACACCAAGTAACAAAGTCACACACTTACACCAAGTATTTTGACATACCCTGACACCAAGTAACAAAGACATACACTGATACCCAATAACACAGACACACACTTACACCAAGTAACAAAGACATACACTGACACCAGGTAACAAAGACATACACTGACACACAGTAACACAGACACACACGGACTCCAAGTAACACAGACACACACTGACACACAGTAACACAGACACACACTTACACCAAGTAACAAAGACATACACTGACACCAAGTAACAAAGACATACACTTACACCAAGTAACAAAGACATACACTGACACCAAGTAACACAGACACACACTTACACCATGTAACAAAGACATACACTGACACCATGTAACAAAGACATACACTGACACCAAGTAACAAAGACATACACTTACACCAAGTAACAAAGACATACACTGACACCAAATAACAAAGACATACACTGATGCACAGTAACACAGACACACACTTGCACCAAGTAACAAAGACATACACTGATACCCAGTAACAGACACACACTTACAGCATGTAACACAGACATACGCTTACACCAAGTAACAAAGTCATACACTTACACCAAGTAACACAGACATACACTGACACCTGGTAACAAAGACATACTCTGACACCAAGTCACAAAGACACTCACTGACACCCAGTAACAAAGACATACACTGACACCAAGTCACAAAGACATACACTGATCCCCAGTAACACAGTCACACAGTTACAACAAGTAACACAGACATGCACTGACACCAAGTAACAAAGACATACACTGATACCCAGTAACACAGACATACACTTACACCAAGTAACAAAGACATACACTGACACCAAGTCACAAAGACACATACTGACACCCAGTAACAAAGACATACACTGACACCAAGTCACAAAGACATACACTGATTCCCAGTAACACAGACACACACTTACACCAAGGAAGACAGACATACACGAACGCCAAGTAACAAAGATATACACTGATACCCAGTAACACAGACACACACTTACACAAAGTAACAAAGACAGACACTGATTCTCAGTAACACAGACACACACATACACCAAGTAACAAAGAATGTACTTACACCCAGTAACAAAGACATACACTGACACCCAGTAACACAGACACACACGGACGCCAAGTAACAAAGACACACACTTACACCAAGTAGCACAGACACACACTGACACCCAGTAACACAGACACACAGTTACACCAAGTACCACAGACATACACTGACACCAAGTAACAAAGACATACACTGATACCCAGTAACACAGACACACACTTGCACCAAGTAACAAACACAGACACTGATACCCAGTTACACAGACACGCACTTACACCATGTAACAAAGACATACACTGACACCAGGTAACAAAGACATTCACTGACACCCAGTAACACAGACAGACACGGACACCAAGTAACACAGACACACACTGACATCCAGTAACACAGACACACAATTACACCAAGTAACAAAGACAGACACTGACACAAAGTAACAAAGACATACACTGACACCAAGTCACAAAGACACAAACTGACACCCAGTAACAAAGACATACACTGACGCCAAGTCACAAAGACATACACTGATACCCAGTAACACAGACACACACTTACACCAAGTAAGACAGACATACACTGACACCAAGTAACAAAGATATACACTGATACCCTGTAACACAGACACACACTTACACAAAGTAACAAAGACAGACACTGATACTCAGTAAAACAGACACACACATACACCAAGTAACAAAGAATGCACTGACACCCAGTAACAAAGACATAAACTGACACCCAGTAACACAGACACACACGGACACCAAGTAACTAAGACACACACTTACACCAAGTAACACAGACACACACTGACACCCAGTAACACAGACACACAGTTACACCAAGTACAACAGACATACACTGACACCAAGTAACAAAGACATACACTGATACCCAGTAACACAGACACACACTTACACCAAGTAACACAGACATACACTGACACCAAGTAACAAAGACATACACTGATACCCAGTAACAAAGACATACATTGACACCAAGTCACAAAGACATACACTGATACCCAGTAACACAGTCACACAGTTTCAACAAGTAACACAGACATGCACTGACACCAAGTAACAAAGACATACACTGATACCCAGTAACACAGACACACACTTACACCAAGTAACAAAGACATACACTGACACCAAGTCACAAAGACACATACTGACACCAAGTCACAAAGACACATACTGACACCAAGTCACAAAGACATACACTGATACCCAGTAACACAGTCACACAGTTACAACAAGTAACACAGACATACACTGACACCAAGTAACAAAGACATACACTGATACCCAGTAACACAGACACACACTTACACCAAGTAACAAACACAGACACTGATACCCAGTTACACAGACACGCACTTACACCATGTAACAAAGACATACACTGACACCAGGTAACAAAGACATTCACTGACACCCAGTAACACAGACAGACACGGACACCAAGTAACACAGACACACACTGACATCCAGTAACACAGACACACACTTACACCAAGTAACAAAGACAGACACTGACACAAAGTAACAAAGACATACGCTGACACCAAGTAACAAAGACATGCACCGATATCCAGTAACACAGACACACACTTACGCCATGTAACAAAGACATACACTGACACCAAGTCACAAAGACACAAACTGACACCCAGTAACAAAGACATACACTGACACCAAGTCACAAAGACATACACTGATACCCAGTAACACAGACACACACTTACACCAAGTAAGACAGACATACACTGACACCAAGTAACAAAGATATACACTGATACCCAGTAACACAGACACACACTTACACAAAGTAACAAAGACAGACACTGATACTCAGTAACACAGACACACACATACACCAAGTAACAAAGAATGCACTGACACCCAGTAACAAAGACATACACTGACACACAGTAACACAGACACACACGGACACCAAGTAACAAAGACATACACTTACACCAAGTAACACAGACACACACTGACACCCAGTAACACAGACACACCGTTACACCAAGTACCACAGACATACACTGACACCAAGTAACAAAGACATACACTGATACCCAGTAACACAGACACACACTTACACCAAGTAACACAGACATACACTGACACCAAGTAACAAAGACATACACTGATACCCAGTAACAAAGACACACACTTACACCAAGTAACAAAGACAGACACTGATACCCTGTACCACAGTCACACACTTACACCAATTAACAAAGACATACACTGATACCCAGTAACACAGGCACAGACTTACACCAAGTAACACAGCCATACACTGACACCAAGTAACAAAGACATGCACTGACACCAAGTAACAAAGACATACACTTACACCAAGTAACAAAGACACACACTTACACCAAGTAACACAGACATACACTGACACCAAGTAACAAAGACAGACAATTACACCAAGTAACAAAGTCACACACTTACACCTAGTATTTTGACATACACTGACACCAAGTAACAAAGAAATACACTGACACCAAGTCACAAAGACACACACTGACACCCAGTAAATAAGACATACACTGATACCAAGTCGCAAAGACATACACTGATACCCAGTAACAGAGACCCACACTTACACCAAGTAAGACAGACATACACTGACACCAAGCTGCAAAGACATACACCGATACGCAAGAACACAGAGACACACTTACACCAAGTAACAAAGACAGACACAGATACTCAGTAACACAGACACACACTTACACCAAGTAACAAAGAATAAACTGACACCCAGTAACAAAGACATACACTGGCACCCAGTAACACAGACAAACACAGACACCAAGAAACGAAGACATACACTTACACCAAGTAACACAGACACACACTGACACCCAGTAACACAGACAGACACTTACACCAAGTAACAAAGACATACACTGACACCAAGTAACAAAGACATACACTGACACCCAGTAACACAGACTCACACAAACACCAAGTAACGAAGACATACACTTACACCAAGTAACACAGACACACACTGACACCCAGTAACACAGACAGACAATTACACCAAATAACTAAGACATGCACTGATACCCAGTAACACAGACACACACTTACACCAAGTAACAAAGACACACACTTCCACCAAGTATTTTGACATACACTGACAGCAAGTAACAAAGACATACACTGATACCCAGTAACACAGACATACACTTACACCAAGTAACAAAGACATACATTGACACCAAGTAACAAAGATACACGCTGACACCCAGTAACAAAGACATACACTGACACCAAGTCACAAAGACATACACTGATACCCAGTAACACAGTCACAGAGTTACAACAAGTAACACAGACATACACTGACACCAAGTAACAAAGACATACACTGATACCCAGTAACACAGACACACACTTACACCAAGTAACAAACACAGACACTGATACCCAGTAACACAGACAGGCACTTACAACATGTAACAAAGACATACACTGACACCAGGTAACAAAGACATTCACTGACACCCAGTAACACAGACACACACGGACACCAAGTAACACAGACACACTCTGACACCCAGTAACACAGACACACACTTACACCAAGTAACAAAGACATACACTGACACCAAGCAACAAAGACATACACTGACACCAAGTAACAAAGACATACACTGATACCCAGTAACACAGACACACTCTTACACCAGGTAACACAGACATACACTGACACCAAGTAACAAAGACATACACTGACACCAAGTAACAAAGACATAATCTGATACCCAGTAACACAGACACACACTTACACAAAGTAACAAAGACATACACTGATACCCAGTAACACAGACACACACTTACACCATGTAACACAGACATATGCTTACACCAAGTAACAAAGACACACACTTACACCAAGTAACAGACATACAATGACACCCAGTAACACAGACAGACAATTACACCAAGTAACAAAGACATACACTAACACCAAGTATTTTGACATACACAGACAGCAAGTAACAAAGACATACACTGATACCCAGTAACACAGACATACACTTACACGAAGTAACAAAGACATACACTGACACCAAGTCACAAAGACACACACTGACACCCAGTAACAAAGACATACACTGACACCAAGTAACAAAGACATACACTGATACCCAGTAACACAGTCACACAGTTACAACAAGTAACACAGACATACACTACACCAAGTAACAAAGACATACACTGATACCCAGTAACACAGGCACTCACTTACACCAAGTAACACAGACATACACTGACACCAAGTAACAAAGACACACATTTACACCAAGTAACACAGACATACACTGACACCAAGTAACAAAGACAGACAATTACACCAAGTAACAAAGACATACACTCACACAAGGAACAAAGACATACCCTGATACCAGTAACACAGACACACACTTACAACAGGTAACAAAAACATACACTGACACCAAGTCACAAAGACACAAACTGACACCCAGTAACAAAGACATACACTGACACCAAGTCACAAAGACATATACTGATACCCAGTAACACAGACACACACTTACACCAAGTAAGACAGACATACACTGACACCAAGTAACAAAGATATACACTGATACCCAGCAACACAGAAAAACACTTACACCAAGTAACAAAGACAGACACTGATACTCAGTAACACAGACACACACTTACACCAAGTAACAAAGAATGCACTGACACCCAGGAACAAAGACATACACTGACACCCAGGAGCACAGACACACACGGACACCAAGTAACAAAGACACACACTTACAGCAAGTAACACAGACACACACTGACACCCAGTAACACAGACACACACTTACACCAAGTACCACAGACATGCACTGACACCAAGTAACAAAGACATACACTGATACCCATTAACAAAGACACACACTTACACCAAGTAACAAAGACAGACACTTATACCCAGGACCAAAGTCACACACTTACACCAATTAACAAAGACATACACTGACACCCAGTAACAAAGACATACACTGACACCCAGTAACACAGACACACACGGATACCAGATAACAAAGACACACACTTGCACCAAGTAGCACAGATACACACTGACACCCAGTAACACAGACACACACTTACACCAAGTAACATAGACAGACACTGACACCAAGTAACAAAGACAAACACTGACACCCAGTAACACAGACACACTCGGACACCAAGTAACAAAGACACACACTTACACCAAGTAACACAGACACATAATGACACCCAGTAACACAGACACACACTTACACCAAGTAACACAGACATACACTGACACCAAGTAACAAAGACATACACTGATACCCAGTAACACAGGCACGCACTTACACCATGTAACAAAGACATACACTGACACCAGGTAACAAAGACATTCACTGACACCAAGTAACACAGACACACACGGACACCAAGTAACACAGACACACACTGACACCCAGTAACACAGACACACACTTACACCAAGTAACAAAGACATACACTGACACCAAGCAACAAAGACATACACTGACACCAAGTAACAAAGACATACACTGATACCCAGTAACACAGACACACACTTACACCAGGTAACACAGACATACACTGACACCAAGTAACAAAGACATACACTGATACCCAGTAACACAGACACAAACTTACACAAAGTAACAAAGACATACACTGATACCCAGTAACACAGACACACACTTACACCATGTAACACAGACATACGCTTACACCAAGTAACAAAGACACACACTTACACCAAGTAACACAGACGTACAATGACACCCAGTAACACAGACAGACAATTACACCAAGTAACAAAGACATACACTAACACCAAGTATTTTGACATACACAGACACCAAGTAACAAAGACATACACTGATACCCAGTAACACAGACATACACTTACACGAAGTAACAAAGACATACACTGACACCAAGTCACAAAGACACACACTGACACCCAGTAACAAAGACATACACTGACACCAAGTAACAAAGACATACACTGATACCCAGTGACACAGTCACACAGTTACAACAAGTAACACAGACATACACTAACACCAAGTAACAAAGACATACACTGATACCCAGTAACACAGGCACTCACTTACACCAAGTAACACAGACATACACTGACACCAAGTAACAAAGACATACACTGACACCAAGTAACAAAGACACACACTTACACCAAGTAACACAGACATACACTGACACCAAGTAACAAAGACAGACAATTACACCAAGTAACAAAGACATACACTGATACCCAGTAACACAGACACACACTTACACCATGTAACAAAGACATACACTGACACCAAGTAACATAGACAGACACTGACACCAAATAACAAAGACATACACTGATACCCAGTAACACAGACACACACTTACACCATGTAACAAAGACATACACTGACACCAAGTCACAAAGACACAAACTGACACCCAGTAACAAAGACATACACTGACACCAAGTCACAAAGACATACACTGATAGCCAGTAACACAGACACACAGTTACACCAAGTAAGACAGACATACACTGACACCAAGTAACAAAGATATACACTGATTCCCAGTAACACAGACACACACATACACCAAGTAACAAAGACAGATACTGATACTCAGTAACACAGACACACACATACACCAAGTAACAAAGAATGCACTGACACCCAGTAACAAAGACATACACTGACACCCAGTAACACAGACACACACGGACACCAAGTAACAAAGACACACACTTACACCAAGTAACACAGACACATAATGACACCCAGTAACACAGACACACACTTACACCATGTATCAAAGACATACACTGACACCAGGTAACAAAGACATTCACTGACACCCAGTAACACAGACACACACGGACACCAAGTAACACAGACACACACTGACACCCAGTAACACAGACACACACTGACACCCAGTAACACAGACACACACTGACACCAAGCAACAAAGACATACACTGACACCAAGTAACAAAGACATACACTGATACCCAGTAACACAGACACACACTTACACCAGGTAACACAGACATACACTGACACCAAGTAACAAAGACATACACTGACACCAAGTAACAAAGACATACACTGATACCCAGTAACACAGACACAAACTTACACAAAGTAACAAAGACATACACTGATACCCAGTAACACAGACACACACTTACACCATGTAACACAGACATACGCTTACACCAAGTAACAAAGACACACACGTACACCAAGTAACACAGACATACACTGATACCCAGTAACACAGACATACACTTACACGAAGTAACAAAGACATACACTGACACCAAGTCACAAAGACACACACTGACACCCAGTAACAAAGACATACACTGACACCAAGTCACAAAGACATACACTGATACCCAGTGACACAGTCACACAGTTACAATAAGTTACACAGACATACACTAACACCAAGTAACAAAGACATACACTGTTACCCAGTAACACAGGCACTCACTTACACCAAGTAACACAGAAATACAATGACACCAAGTAACAAAGACATACACTGACACCAAGTAAAAAAGACATACACTTACAACAAGTAACAAAGACACACACTCACACAAGGAACAAAGACATACCCTGATACCAGTAACACAGACACACACTTACAACAGGTAACAAAAACATACACTGACACCAAGTCACAAAGACACAAACTGACACCCAGTAACAAAGACATACACTGACACCAAGTCACAAAGACATACACTGATACCCAGTAACACAGACACACACTTACACCAAGTAAGACAGACATACACTGACACCAAGTAACAAAGATATACACTGATACCCAGTAACACAGACACACACTTACACCAAGTAACAAAGACAGACACTTATACTCAGTAACACAGACACACACTTACACCAAGTAACAAAGAATGCACTGACACCCAGGAACAAAGACATACACTGACACCCAGGAGCACAGACACACACGGACACCAAGTAACAAAGACACACACTTCCAGCAAGTAACACAGACACACACTGACACCCAGTAACACAGACACACACTTACACCAAGTACCACAGACATACACTGACACCAAGTAACAAAGACATACACTGATACCCATTAACAAAGACACACACTTACACCAAGTAACAAAGACAGACACTTATACCCAGGACCAAAGTCACACACTTACACCAATTAACAAAGACATACACTGACACCCAGTAACAAAGACATACACTGACACCCAGTAACACAGACACACACGGACACCAGATAACAAAGACACACACTTGCACCAAGTAGCACAGATACACACTGACACCCAGTAACACAGACACACACTTACACCAAGTAACATAGACAGACACTGACACCAAGTAACAAAGACATACACTGATACCCAGTAACACAGACACACACTTACACCATGTAACAAAGACATACACTGACACCAAGTCACAAAGACACAAACTGACACCCAGTAACAAAGACATACACTGACACCAAGTCACAAAGACATACACTGATAGCCAGTAACACAGACACACAGTTACACCAAGTAAGACAGACATACACTGACACCAAGTAACAAAGATATACACTGATTCCCAGTAACACAGACACACACTTACACCAAGTAACAAAGACAGATACTGATACTCAGTAACACAGACACACACATACACCAAGTAACAAAGAATGCACTGACACCCAGTAACAAAGACATACACTGACACCCAGTAACACAGACACACACGGACACCAAGTAACAAAGACACACACTTACACCAAGTAACACAGACACATAATGACACCCAGTAACACAGACACACACTTACACCAAGTAACACAGACATACACTGACACCAAGTAACAAAGACATACACTGATACCCAGTAACACAGACACACACTTACACCAAGTAACAAACACAGACACTGATACCCAGTAACACAGGCAAGCACTTACACCATGTAACAAAGACATACACTGACTCCAGGTAACAAAGACATTCACTGACACCCAGTAACACAGACACACACGGACACCAAGTAACACAGACACACACTGACACCCAGTAACACAGACACACTCTTACACCAAGTAACAAAGACATACACTGACACCAAGCAACAAAGACATACACTGACACCAAGTAACAAAGACATACACTGATACCCAGTAATACAGACACACACTTACACCAGGTAACACAGACATACACTGACACCAAGTAACAAAGACATACACTGACACCAAGTAACAAAGACATACACTGATACCCAGTAACACAGACACAAACTTACACAAAGTAACAAAGACATACACTGATACCCAGTAACACAGACACACACTTACTCCATGTAACACAGACATACGCTTACACCAAGTAACAAAGACACACACGTACACCAAGTAACACAGACATACAATGACACCCAGTAACACAGACAGACAATTACACCAAGTAACAAAGACATACACTAACACCAAGTATTTTGACATACACAGACACCAAGTAACAAAGACATACACTGACACCAAGTCACAAAGACACACACTGACACCCAGTAACAAAGACATACACTGACACCAAGTCACAAAGACATACACTGATACCCAGTAACACAGTCACACAGTTACAATAAGTTACACAGACATACACTAACACCTAGTAACAAAGACATACACTGTTACCCAGTAACACAGGCACTCACTTACACCAAGTAACACAGAAATACAATGACACCAAGTAACAAAGACATACACTGACACCAAGTAAAAAAGACATACACTTACAACAAGTAACAAAGACACACACTCACACCAAGTAACACAGACATACACTGACACCAAGTAACAAAGACAGACAATTACACCAAGTAACAAAGACATACACTCACACAAGGAACAAAGACATACCCTGATACCAGTAACACAGACACACACTTACAACAAGTAACAAAAACATACACTGACACCAAGTCACAAAGACACAAACTGACACCCAGTAACAAAGACATACACTGACACCAAGTCACAAAGACATACACTGATACCCAGTAACACAGACACACACTTACACCAAGTAAGACAGACATACACTGACACCAAGTAACAAAGATATACACTGATACCCAGTAACACAGACACACACTTAAACCAAGTAACAAAGACAGACACTTATACTCAGTAACACAGACACACACTTACACCAAGTAACAAAGAATGCACTGACACCCAGTAACAAAGACATACACTGACACCCAGGAGCACAGACACACACGGACACCAAGTAACAAAGACACACACTTACAGCAAGTAACACAGACACACACTGACACCCAGTAACACAGACACACACTTACACCCAGTACCACAGACATACACTGACACCAAGTAACAAAGACATACACTGATACCCATTAACAAAGACACACACTTACACCAAGTAACAAAGACAGACACTTATACCCAGGACCAAAGTCACACACTTACACCAATTAACAAAGACATACACTGACACCCAGTAACAAAGACATACACTGACACCCAGTAACACAGACACACACGGACACCAGATAACAAAGACACACACTTGCACCAAGAACACAGACATACACTGACACCAAGTAACAAAGACAGACAATTACTCTAAGTAACAAAGACATACACTCACACAAGGAACAAAGACATACCCTGATACCAGTAACACAGACACACACTTACAACAAGTAACAAAAACATACACTGACACCAAGTCACAAAGACACAAACTGACACCCAGTAACAAAGACATACACTGACACCAAGTCACAAAGACATACACTGATACCCAGTAACACAGACACACACTTACACCAAGTAAGACAGACATACACTGACACCAAGTAACAAAGATATACACTGATACCCAGTAACACAGACACACACTTACACCAAGTAACAAAGACAGACACTGATACTCAGTAACACAGACACACACTTACACCAAGTAACAAAGAATGCACTGACACCCAGGAACAAAGACATACACTGACACCCAGGAGCACAGACACACACGGACACCAAGTAACAAAGACACACACTTACAGCAAGTAACACAGACACACACTGACACCCAGTAACACAGAGACACACTTACACCAAGTACCACAGACATACACTGACACCAAGTAACAAAGACATACACTGATACCCAGTAACACAGACACACACTTACACCAAGTAACAAAGACATACACTGATACCCATTAACAAAGACACACACTTACACCAAGTAACAAAGACAGACACTTATACCCAGGACCAAAGTCACACACTTACACCAAATAACAAAGACATACACTGACACCCAGTAACAAAGACATACACTGACACCCAGTAACACAGACACACACGGACACCAGATAACAAAGACACACACTTGCACCAAGTAGCACAGATACACACTGACACCCAGTAACACAGACACACACTTACACCAAGTAACATAGACAGACACTGACACCAAGTAACAAAGACATACACTGATACCCAGTAACACAGACACACACTTACACCATGTAACAAAGACATACACTGACACCAAGTCACAAAGATACAAACTGACACCCAGTAACAAAGACATACACTGACACCAAGTCACAAAGACATACACTGATACCGAGTAACACAGACACACAGTTACACCAAGTAAGACAGACATACACTGACACCAAGTAACAAAGATATACACTGATTCCCAGTAACACAGACAAACACTTACACCAAGTAACAAAGACAGATACTGATACTCAGTAACACAGACACACTCATACACCAAGTAACAAAGAATGCACTGACACCCAGTAACAAAGACATACACTGACACCCAGTAACACAGACACACACGGACACCAAGTAACAAAGACACACACTTACACCAAGTAACACAGACACATAATGACACCCAGTAACACAGACACACACTTGCACCAAGTAACACAGACATACACTGACACCAAGTAACAAAGACATACACTGATACCCAGTAACAAAGACACACACTTACACCAAGTAACAAAGACAGACACTGATACCCAGTAACACAGACACACACATACACCAAGTAACACAGACATACACTGATACCAAGTCACAAAGACATACACTGATGCCCAGTAACACAGACACACACTGAAACCAAGTAACAAAGACATACACTGACACCAAGTAACAAAGACATACACTCACACCCAGTAACAAAGACATACACTTACACCAAGTTACAAAGACATACACTGATACCCAGTAACACAGACACACACTTACACCAAGTAACACAGTCATACACTGACACCAAGTAACAAAGACATGCACTGATACCCAGTAACATAGACACACACTTACACCAAGTAACAAAGACAGACACTGATACCCAGTAACACAGACACACACATACACCAAGTAAGAAAGACATACACCGACACACAGTAACAAAGACATACACTTACACCAAGTATTTTGACATACACTGACACCAAGTAACAAAGACATACACTCATACCCAGTAACACAGACACACACTTACACCAAGTAACAAAGACATACACTGACACCAAGTCTCAAAGACACACACTGACACCCAGTAACAAAGACATACACTGACACCAAGTAACAATGACACAGACTTACACCAAGTAACACAGATACACACTGACACCCAGTAACACAGACACACACTTACACCAACTAACACAGACATCCACTGACACCAAGTAACAAAGACAGACAATTACACCAAGTAACAAAGACATACACTTACACAAAGTATTTTGACATAAACTGACACCAAGTAACAAAGACAAACACTGATACCCAGTAACACAGACACACACTTACACCATGTAACACAAACATACACTGACACCAAGTAACAAAGTCATGTGCAGATACCCAGTAACACAGACACACACTTACACCAAGTAACAAAGATAGACACTGATACCCAGTAACACAGACACACACTTACACCAAGTAACAAAGACATACACTGACACCCAGTAACACAGACATACACTGACACCAAGTAACAAACACAGACAATTACACCAGGTAACAAAGACATACACTGATACACTGTAACACAGACACACACCTACACCAAGTAACAAAGACAAACACTGACACCAAGTTACAAAGACACACACCGACTCCCAGTAACAAAGACATACACTGACACCAAGTCACAAAGACATACACTGATACCCAGTAACACAGACACACACTTACACCATGTAACACAAACATACACTGACACCAAGTAACAAAGTCATGTGCAGATACCCAGTAACACAGACACACACTTACACCAAGTAACAAAGAGAGACACTGATACCCAGTAACACAGACACACACTTACACCAAGTAATAAAGACATACACTGACACCCAGTAACAAAGACATACACTGACACCCAGTAACAAAGACATACACTTACACCATGTAACACAAACATACACTGACACCAAGTAACAAAGTCATGTGCAGATACCCAGTAACACAGACACACACTTACACCAAGTAACAAAGAGAGACACTGATACCCAGTAACACAGACACACACTTACACCAAGTAATAAAGACATACACTGACACCCAGTAACAAAGACATACACTGACACCCAGTAACACAGACATACACTTACACCAAGTAACAAAGACAGACACTGACACCCAGTAACAAAGACATACACTGACACCAAGTCACGAAGACACACACTGACACCCAGTAACAAAGACATACACTGACACCAAGTCTCAAAGACATACACTGATACCCAGTAACAAAGACACACACTTACACCAAGTAACACAGACATATTCAGACACCAAGTAACAAAGAAATGCACTGATACCCAGTAACACAGACACACACTTACACCAAGAAACAAAGACAGACACTGATACCCAGTAACACAGACACACACTTACACCAAGTAACAAAGACATACACTGACACCCAGTAACACAGACACACACTGACACCCAGTAACACAAACAAACACACTGACACCAAGTAACACAGACATACACTGATACCAAGTCAGAAAGACATACACTGATGCCCAGTAACACAGACACACACTGAAACCAAGTAACAAAGACATACACTGACACCAAGTAACAAAGACATACACTTACACCCAGTAACAAAGACATGCACTTACACCAAGTTACAAAGACATACACTGATACCCAGTAACACAGACACACACTTACACCAAGTAACACAGTCATACACTGACACCAAGTAACAAAGACATGCACTGATACCCAATAACATAGACACACACTTACACCAAGTAACAAAGACAGACACTGATACCCAGTAACACAGACACACACATACACCAAGTAACAAAGACATACACCGACACACAGTAACAAAGACATACACTTACACCAAGTATTTTGACATACACTGACACCAAGTAACAAAGACATACACTCATACCCAGTAACACAGACACACACTTACACCAAGTAACAAAGACATACACTGACACCAAGTCACAAAGACACACACTGACACCCAGTAACAAAGACATACACTGACACCAAGTCACAAAGACATGCACTGATACCCAGTAACACAGACACACTCTTACACCAAGTAACACAGACATACACTGACAGCAAGTAACAAAGACATGCACAGATACCCAGTAACACAGACACACACTTACACCAAGTAACAAAGACAGACACTGATACCCAGTAACACAGACACACACTTACACCAAGTAACAAAGACATACACTGACACCCAGTAACAAAGACATACACTGACACCCAGTAACGCAGACACACACGGACACCAAGTAACAATGACACAGACTTCCACCAAGTAACACAGATACACACTGACACCCAGTAACACAGACACACACTTACACCAAGTAACACAGACATACACTGACACCAAGTAACAAAGACAGACAATTACACCAAGTAACAAAGACATACACTTACACAAAGTATTTTGACATACACTGACACCAAGTAACAAAGACATACACTGATACCCAGTAACACAGACACACACTTACACCATGTAACACAAACATACACTGACACCAAGTAACAAAGTCATGTGCAGATACCCAGTAACACAGACACACACTTACACCAAGTAACAAAGACAGACACTGATACCCAATAACACAGACACACACTTACACCAAGTAACAAAGACATACACTGACACCCAGTAACACAGACATACACTTACACCAAGTAACAAAGACAGACACTGACACCCAGTAACAAAGACATACACTGACACCAAGTCACGAAGACACACACTGACACCCAGTAACAAAGACATACACTGACACCAAGTCTCAAAGACATACACTGATACCAAGTAACAAAGACACGCACTTACACCAAGTAACACAGACATATTCAGACACCAAGTAACAAAGAAATGCACTGATACCCAATAACACAGACACACACTTACACCAAGTAACAACGACAGACACTGATACCCAGTAACACAGACACACACTTACACCAAGTAACAAAGACATACACTGACACCCAGTAACACAGACACACACTGACACCCAGTAACACACACAAAGACACTGACACCAAGTAACACAGACATACACTGATACCAAGTCACAAAGACATACACTGATGCCCAGTAACACAGACACACACTGAAACCAAGTAACAAAGACATACACTGACACCAAGTAACAAAGACATACACTTACACCCAGTAACAAAGACATGCACTTACACCAAGTTACAAAGACATACACTGATACCCAGTAACACAGACACACACTTACACCAAGTAACACAGTCATACACTGACACCAAGTAACAAAGACATGCACTGATACCCAATAACATAGACACACACTTACACCAAGTAACAAAGACAGACACTGATACCCAGTAACACAGACACACACATACACCAAGTAACAAAGACATACACCGACACACAGTAACAAAGACATACACTTACACCAAGTATTTTGACATACACTGACACCAAGTAACAAAGACATACACTCATACCCAGTAACACAGACACACACTTACACCAAGTAACAAAGACATACACTGACACCAAGTCACAAAGACACACACTGACACCCAGTAACAAAGACATACACTGACACCAAGTCACAAAGACATGCACTGATACCCAGTAACACAGACACACTCTTACACCAAGTAACACAGACATACACTGACACCAAGTAACAAAGACATGCACAGATACCCAGTAACACAGACACACACTTACACCAAGTAACAAAGACAGACACTGATACCCAGTAACACAGACACACACTTACACCAAGTAACAAAGACATACACTGACACCCAGTAACAAAGACATACACTGACACCCAGTAACGCAGACACACACGGACACCAAGTAACAATGACACAGACTTACACCAAGTAACACAGATACACACTGACACCCAGTAACACAGACACACACTTACACCAAGTAACACAGACATACACTGACACCAAGTAACAAAGACAGACAATTACACCAAGTAACAAAGACATACACTTACACAAAGTATTTTGACATACACTGACACCAAGTAACAAAGACATACACTGATACCCAGTAACACAGACACACACTTACACCATGTAACACAAACATACACTGACACCAAGTAACAAAGTCATGTGCAGATACCCAGTAACACAGACACACACTTACACCAAGTAACAAAGACAGACACTGATACCCAATAACACAGACACACACTTACACCAAGTAACAAAGACATACACTGACACCCAGTAACACAGACATACACTTACACCAAGTAACAAAGACAGACACTGACACCCAGTAACAAAGACATACACTGACACCAAGTCACGAAGACACACACTGACACCCAGTAACAAAGACATACACTGACACCAAGTCTCAAAGACATACACTGATACCCAGTAACAAAGACACGCACTTACACCAAGTAACACAGACATATTCAGACACCAAGTAACAAAGAAATGCACTGATACCCAATAACACAGACACACACTTACACCAAGTAACAACGACAGACACTGATACCCAGTAACACAGACACACACTTACACCAAGTAACAAAGACATACACTGACACCCAGTAACACAGACACACACTGACATCCAGTAACACACACAAAGACACTGACACCAAGTAACACAGACATACACTGATACCAAGTCACAAAGACATACACTGATGCCCAGTAACACAGACACACACTGAAACCAAGTAACAAAGACATACACTGACACCAAGTAACAAAGACATACACTTACACCCAGTAACAAAGACATGCACTTACACCAAGTTACAAAGACATACACTGATACCCAGTAACACAGACACACACTTACACCAAGTAACACAGTCATACACTGACACCAAGTAACAAAGACATGCACTGATACCCAGTAACATAGACACACACTTACACCAAGTAACAAAGACAGACACTGATACCCAGTAACACAGACACACACATACACCAAGTAACAAAGACATACACCGACACACAGTAACAAAGACATACACTTACACCAAGTATTTTGACATACACTGACACCAAGTAACAAAGACATACACTCATACCCAGTAACACAGACACACACTTACACCAAGTAACAAAGACATACACTGACACCAAGTCACAAAGACACACACTGAC